>NW_017306968.1:407595-520782 GCF_000935625.1 Nanorana parkeri
TTTTCGAACATGCTGGTTCGACAGAAGACGTGCCACCGTAAAGTAGAACCGGTCGCACGTCTCCGTTCACACTACTCGATTCTCGTACGATCGCGGGATTTCACCCAAATTAGCCACATCATGTGTGTATGATTGTGACAGAGACAATAAAACAAAAGTTCATGTAAAGTCATTCATTCATGTGAAGTTGGTGATGGAATATATGCCTCTGTCAGAATCATTGTCTAAATAGTGAAATATCCCCACTCAAGAAATGTAAACATCAAAATTCATTGACCACAAATATGATTGAAAATCGAATCTCAAGACTAATAATGATCATAATCGTTTTTCCAATCTATTTGATGAACACTGCCCCAAGAGCTGTCAAATGGAGATCTAGTTGAGAAAAGTATCTGATCCAACTGAAAACTGCCTTCTACGAGGTATAAGCAAGTTGGTAATACAACCCAATATTGATCCCCCTCAAACTGAAATATGAGCTCTAAGGGGACTTATTGTGGTCATACCTAGTTAAACTTGTTCATTCCTATGAACACAGTTCACCATTAACTAGTAACACAGTTTACCATGTAATGTGAAAATCTGCCTATAAAATCTGTTCAGTTTTTTCAATGCACTATATAGTTGTCAAAATCAACCTACCCCCTGACCAGTCAGTTGCATAAGTTACGGTAAGGGGATTCCCTGCCCCTTTGTGACATGAAGCTGTGGGACAGTTTTGTCAGGGCTTGGCTTAGCTTACACCAAGATCCCGCTCATCACTACTCCTGTAAAATAACAGTGAACTTCCTGTGCCTACATCCTCACAGCTGTGTATCTTTAGTGCAAGGCACTGCTGCCTTTGTTCTCTTTGCTGTAGGCTCCGAGAAACCAAAGGCCTGCCTTTACCAAAATGGTCACATCGGCAAAGACACACAGTGCAGAACAATGCATAGTAAGTCAATATTGGGGAAAAGATCACCTGCAGGGGAACCACGGGCAATACTGATGACTAGTCCCTTGCCCTCTGCATGCAATTTTCTTTGGACACAGATTTTAGAGTTCAGTTCTTTTTTTAATGATCTAAGTCAGTGATGGCGAACCTTTTTGAACCCGAGTGCTCAAACTGCGACGCAAAATCAATTTATTTACCTCAAAGTGCCAGTGCTGAAAATAAGTTTAGTACTGTATTGCAGTTAGGGTTTAAGAAATGTTCAACATCACTGCCTTAGGCCTATTCATACCAAGCGACATACCTTACAAGCGGGGCCAGGATAGCGCGACTGTTCGGGGTGACGTTCCAGCGACGATCGCGCGACCTTCACAGTCGGGCTGCATTCAAAAATAGAAACATCACACGACATCCGCGGGAAAAGGGGTCCTACTGAAGCGACAGGCGACATGGAGCTGTACATTAGAACAGCTCCATTGAATAACATTGGCCGGCGACTTCTCGCGATATTGCGAGGCAAAAATGCGCGAAATAGCGGTATTTTAAGCACAGTGTGAATGGGGCCTTAGGCAAAATAGGGAAACTTGCATATTCAAACATTTATACACTTAATAAAACACATACAAACGTAATGAAACACACACATCATGCACTTATTAAAAACACACACATTACACACACACAGAACTACTAATAAAAATAAATAAGACATTGCCCCCTCTCCTGCTTACCCGTTTTGCAGGGAGGTGGGCTGCATCCCTTGGGTCTCATCTCTGCATCTCGGGCCTGTGTGGCTCTTGGGGGGGGGCTGTGCGGCTCTCAGGCAGGGGGGCTATATGGCTACTAAACCGGCAGATTAGACGGCCCCTCGCAGGGGCCTCCCGGGGGGTTCCTAGCGAGGAAGAAGCGGCTGTCTAAATCTGCCTGTTTAGAGGCTGCTGCCTGATTGTGACTGGCCCGGATCACACACTGAAGCGATCCGGGTCGGATCTATTTCCATTGGTGGTCCCTGAACCTGGGCTCGCGTGCCAGCAGAGAGGGCCCCGCGTGCCCTCCCTGGCACGCGTGCCATAGGTTCGCCACCACTGATCTAAGTAATTCTTTCCTAATAAATTACAGCAGATGAACCTTAGCTCTACAGTAATTGATACATTCTGTTTAGGAGGTTAGTAAAGGTTAATATTATGGCCAGAGGTATGTATTTTACCCATTAGTTCCCATTTAAATATTGATTACACAGGTCTCTGACATTCAGTCATTCCAAACACAATTTGCAAGCCTTGCACCTGGCAGTGATATATTGTAGCACAATAATCAAGGAGAAAAGGGGATGCCTAAAGACAATGTGGGGGGGGGGATTTATAAAAGCTGGAGCCTGGAGCAGACAAAATCTGGAGCTATTACTAGCATTATATCTACTGCTAGCAAGCAGTATAGCATGCCAATACATTTAAAAAACAAAGAAAGTGTCCAAATATTTATTCATTTACCTGTGTCTGCACCGCTTGCTCCCGGCTGCAAAACACAGTTTCCTGAAAGGATGATGCGTGTGGGCGCATGGGCACTCAAAAGGCATTACAACAGCATTAGGGGAGGAAAATTTAAAAACATTTCCTTAATGTCATTTTAAGCTTTAGAAATAAAAGGTAGATGCTGACTGGTTGATATGCGTCACAGCTGGTCCTGATTCCGGTTCGATAAATCTCCCTCTTATTGTTTCGCAAGAAGATAGTTATTAAAGGTGGGAGTGATTTGCTCTTGGATCAGACTCCATGTCACCTGTTCATTCTGCATGAATCTGGGTAATTGCATTTAAGAAGTTTGAAATACATTGTGTGAATCAAGGATGGTGCAAACAATGCCTTTCACTCTCTGAATTTCTGTACGCAAATATAAGCAACTACCTCAATTAAAGCAAAAAAAGTTAAAATTACGTAGTCAGCCTGTCTGTCTATTGAATCCCTTTAAGCAAGTAATAACAAAAATTATTTTATGATTTAAGGCCAGTTTGAACTATTAGATATGCTTAATATTTGACTTATGTGTAAACCTTATTTTCCTATCAGTTTACTAAGCAATTTTTCTTGCACACCCTCTTGATGACTGCAGGGCCCTGCTGTGAGCTGATGTCATCTGAAGACAACCATGGCGCTATCCGATTAGGCTACAAACCGATCTAGTTGCAAATGATGTGCTCCTAACTCTGCAATCAGCAGTTTATAGCTCAGCATGGAGGGACAAGTCCGCAGCTTTATTCTGATCACAAAGAGAAGGCAAGGGGAAGATGGGCAGCTCTGCTACAAACCAGGTATAAACATTGACTATCTCCCACCGCGTATGACATCACAACCTGCAGGGGCTAGCAAGAATCGACTCAAAGTAGTAATACAGCACATTAAAAGGAAAGCAGGAAATACATTTACATTTAAAAAGTAAAAAAAAGGAATCAGGAGAGAGCTGAATGTAGTCAGAATTGAGAGCGCTGCAGAGAAACAATGCCAAACAATTTTATTTAGCGTGGAAAATGTTTTTCTCTGCAGGCTGCAGCAATTGTTTGTTCGGGGAGGGGAGCATTTTTGTAATAATTACATTTTATTTCAGCTTATTTTCGAAGGAGACCGTAATGAGGAAAAATTAGATTATCTGTGTTTCATAATCCTAAATACTAAATATGTTTTAAAGTTATTTTTAAACCTAGTGATCTGCAAAGAAAAGGTGAAGCAAATGCTAACATGGTCAAAATTTATTTAAAATGGATCAGAACTTTAAAAGGAATCCAGCAAAAAAAAATCTGTTTAAAAAGGAGCTGACACCACAGATATCTTATTTTCAAAGATTCCTCTCCACAATGCTGGATTGTGCCGGGAACAAGTGAAAATCCTAAGCTCCCTAACATGTAAAGTTTCACATACCCCTAACCTTTAATGCTCTCCTAGCACCGAAATTGACTGTTTAACTATTTATAGTTGCAAAAGTAAATGTTCAAGTTTTTACCCTAATGTCCACAGCATACTTCATAAAATCAAAGTAGCAGGGTGGAAATTCTTTGTTGAATGAACACAATTCCTACAGTGAATGTGGTTTTCATCCAGGAAACTCCATTCATTCCGAAACTGAATGTTAAAATCAAACTAGATTTTGAATGATGTTTGTCAAGTCTCTAATGGCATTATTGAATGTTCTGAAGAGATTTTTAATATGAATGTTTATACAAAAATATACTAGTTTATACCCAGCTTTAGACTTGACCCCTAGAAATGGTCCTCAAACAGGAAAGGAATGAAACCCCACCCAAAAAAACCAAAATGAACATTTGAAAAAAGCCCAGGGAAAGTGCGCTTTGTGCACCTCTACATGTATAGCCTGTTCAAGTCTACATGGTATAATCTATTTTCCAGATTCTTTTTGAACATACAGTCACTAATAAAGCCTACATGATGGTCTTCTGCCCATAACCAGCTCTTTGAATTATAGGCCACTAACACAAACAAATGCACCAGAACCATGTCTTAATGGTCTGCTCTGGAGTATACATTGCTTAATGTCCAATTCTAATACCAACATTACTCTAAATAACAGCTTTAAATAAGATGCACAGTAAAGAAAAAATTGTAATTTGTTCTGTTTTATCCCTTTTGTGCTAATTTTTGCTTTTGTTAGATACTTTTTTTTTATATCTGTTAATTATTGTCAAGGGGAAAAAAAAAATCAACAATAATTATTTATATAGATCTCTAATCTATCTATCTATATCTATATATATCTGATATATTTATATCATATATAGATAGATATAGATCTATATATATGCATATATATATAGATCTATCTATCTATCTATCTATCTACCTATAGATAGATATAGATCTATATATATATATATATCAGATATAAAAATCAAACTGAAAAGAGAACTATGGGGTAACCTTTTTATCCCATAGTTCTCTTTAGGGTCACGGGAGGACGTATACTAACATCCTCCCGTGACCCAAAGCCCAGTATATAGCGGGCTATTGCCCGCTATATACTGACCGTCGCAGCCGGGACATATCCCGACAATACTGTCAAGATCCTCCACCTAGCTGGCTTATTGACAGCGGGCTCTGCCTATCTAGAGGCAGAGCCAGCTGCACCCGTCCCCTCCCTTGTCCATTCCTCAGTCAGCACTGGAGGATCGGAGAGGGGCAAGGGGGAATCCCTGCAGGGAGATGACCGGGAAGTGAGTGAGCAGCGGTATGTGTTCACTCACTTCCAGATTTATAGAGTGGATGTGTGACCGTTTCAATGTCACACGTCGGCTCTAACTATGAGGATGAGTGTAAATCACTCACCTCATAGTTTTCCTTTCAAAGTAATAATTCAGTCAACATAAGCTCACCAGAAAGTAACTGCATCTATAATAGGATTACCAATAGTAAGTCAGCAGCATGCAGGAAAATATGTCTTCCCCCTGGCCAGAACAGAATATTATGCATTTGTATTACGCTCCTGATATGTTATATACTTTTTACAGGGCTCAAAATTTCAAGTCCTGAGCTAACTAGCCAGGCCTTAAAAGTTACTCGCCACCAGTTGCCCCACCAAACCCCTACCCTGCCCCGGACTTGACTCTGCCAGGTCAGCGGTGTGACGCATAGTACAGAAGTCAGCAGTACAGAGGTTAGTAATGTAACGGACACTGCAGGGGTCAGTGTGACGCACAGCGCAGGGGTCAGTGCGACGCACAGCGCAGGGGTCAGTGTGACGCACAGCGCAGGGGTCAGTGTGACGCACAGCCCAGGGGTCAGTGTGACGCACAGCCCAGGGGTCAGTGTGACGCAGAGCGCACGGGTCAGTGTGACGCACAGCGCACGGGTCAGTGTGACGCACAGCGCACGGGTCAGTGTGACGCACAGCGCACGGGTCAGTGTGACGCACAGTGCACGGGTCAGTGTGACGCACAGCGCACGGGTCAGTGTGACGCACAGGTCAGTGTGACGCACAGGTCAGTGTGACGCACAGGTCAGTGTGATGCACAGCGCAGAGGTCAGTGTGACGCACAGCGCAGAGGTCAGTGTGACGCACAGCGCAGAGGTCAGTGTGACGCACACTCTCCTGGTGGTGGGGAGGAAGGGGGCGGTGCAGTGATCCTCCATGTATTCTCTTTTCCCCCTGCTGCATAACTTTCTGGATGGCCGGTCTCACTGTCTCTGCAGTCTTCCTCCGAGCCTGGCAGCTGAGGTGGGTGGAGGAAGCCGCAGAAGACAGCGGAACAATGCCATCGAGGTGCGCCGCCGGTGGGACCAGAGATGGCACACTACCGACACAGCTACTGTTTGCTTGTGTTCTTCTTCTTCTCGGCCGCTCTGTAGCTGCAGCGGCCGATGAGAAGAGAGAACAGAAGCGAGCAATCTAATTAGGCAAATTATGCGGTTGCCTAAGGCCTCGCAGCTGCCTAACTCGCCTCTACAGCTTAATTTTGTGAAGTGAAGCAGTGGCGGATCGGGGGACACCACACCCCCCTCCCTCCTTACATCATTGTTGCTCCCTCTTTCTGCAAGGACTGCCCGAGGTTTCCCCCGTCTAGTACTGCCGTAACTACCAGAGGCCCTGGCATACCGGAGCTTCCCACCTTCAAAGCCATAGCTCCGGCAGAGAGAGAGAGAGAGGAGAGAGCCTGCCCGGGTGACACTTACACACGGTGCCACCCCTGCAGCAGCAAGCGGAGCCACGGACTCAGAGGGGGCAAAAATGAGCTGGCACCAGAGGGAGAAGAAGGTATGTGTCTGTTTTGTACCTTTATACAAAACAGACACATACTGAAAGCAGCGCACCTTTCAGTATACTGAAAGCAGGTACTGTATGCCTAGGATGTAGCTTCTCATAACTTTTAACTACTGTCTCTTAAGAATGTTGGGGGTTCTGGGGACCACTGATTTTCTGACCTCTGCACTCTGTACTTTACTTCCTTCTGACCTATGCACTCTGTACTTTACTTCCTTCTGACCTGTGCACTCTGTACTTTACTTCCTTCTGACCATTGCACTTTGTGCGTTACCTCCTCCTGACCTCTGCGCGTTACTTACTACTGACCTCTGCACTCTGTCTATTTCTTTTTACTGACCTCCACGCACTGCGCATTACTTGCTACTGACCTCTGCGCTTTGTTTGTTACTTCCTTAGGGTTAGGGTTTTGTGTATAGTTATTTGTAGAATTAGAAATGAGACAGAAATAAAATTCTAGCTCTAGGAGCTGTGAATTCCTGGCTGTTGGGATTAAAGGTGAGTCCTAAAATATGCAATCAATAGTTAATTTTGTATCGTTTGCATTTTTTTCATTATGGGTGTAAGTGGGGACCTCACGTTTGAGTTTCGCATAAAGCCTCACAAAGTCTAGAGCCGCCTCTGACTGCCTGTGCTAAATCTGCTAAACTAATTACTCCAGCTCTTTCAATCAACATTTTCATAAATATACAACTTTTAGCAGCAAATTATGCATTATTGTTATCCCCTTGTAATCACCATTTCAAATAAGCCATATTTTCCCCTACTAATCACTTTCGGCTGTTAAAATGAAGCATACTTTTCTCCATTTCAGCTCCAACTATAAACTACTGTCTTTATTCTGTTTCTGTAACAAGGGTTGAGGAAGCTATTAACATCATCTTGAAATAAGATCAGATTCCCACCCTAAACTCTCCTCTACACAGCCACCCACCATGGAGAAAGCATTGCTCATGCATTTATGGTTGGAAACCTGGGGAGGGAAACATGTTGAATGGAGCTCGAGCATCGGTCCAACTCAGGTTGAAAATAAAAAGCTAGACTGGAACATCTCCAAGCAAATGGAAATATGAGTTAGAGTAGGCTTGAATAATTCCACAAGCATCATTTCTTGTGAAAGTGGCCATATAGGATTTTCCCACAGCTCCATCTTGCAAGGGGAGTTGGACTGGCCCGGCAAGCTCTCCATACAGCACGCATAAACATTTCACTGTTGTCAGAAAAAAAAACCCAATATTGTTTCTGGGGACAGCAATGAGAACCAGATGTGGACAGCCAGAGCCAAATCTCTTCTCGTTTCAAAAGATGCAGCAAGAACATGTGTTTGCTGCTTTTTACTTTGCTTGATGGTTAATTACCATTTCATGGAAATCAAAAATTACAGGATTAGGCCCTTTCTGCTGGTGCACTAAAGGCTTTTGTGCTTTAGTTACTGCACCATTATGATAACTCGTAAACCTTGCAAATTGACAGAAACATATCTTTTTTTTTTTCTGTTAACTCTTAAGTATTTCCTTTCTTTGAAAAAGGGCATAACCGGAAACTAGGCAAATGAAACTGAGCAGTAATCATTCAATACATTCAAAAACGGCACCCTCCTTATGGTATTGTTTTTCTGCTTTCTCCCCACTGAAAACAATGGATTCAGTGACCTTTGGGTTGGAGAAAAATATTTGTGGATTTTTTGGCAATATAAAGAATACAACTCCTTATACCTTAATGAAATCTATCTTTGTAGGCAAAAAAAACCAATAAATGTTGATATATTTGTTCTCAGTGTCAGGAGTCTGGTGCTAGTAGTTTTCACTGTGATGATCCCAGGGGACCTGCGTAAATAGGTGGTCGCTGCTTTAGCCCTTACACTAACCTAATCTACACACATTTAGTAGTTGTTAACCATTCCCTATAATGAGTTCCTAACATTTAAACCCTCACTTAAAGTAGTATTAAACTCCCCAACAAAGCAGGGGAATGGCTTGCCTTGCTTTGCCTGTATGTTTGTGTAAACACATGCAGCTTACTAGCACACACAAGGAAGGACCTATAGGACCCTGCAAGAGAAATGAGCCACCCTAAAACAGAATATCAGGGCCAGGGACCAGCTGGTTCTGCAGTAAGCCAAAACTTTTAAACATCAAGGAGCACCATCCATTGTAAGTAATTTTATCAGCGTCCATAATACCATAAAAACCTTTTGACTTTAATACCACTTTAAAACCTATATGTATCCCTCAATACTTACGCTTCCTAACCCAAATGCAAGATTTGAACACCTGTCCCTCCTCACCCAAGATTTAACCCCCAAAACCCAAATCTGGGATCCATACTTCACCTCCAGACCAACCCTTCCTTTCCCTGAAGGTTCCACTTCAGGTTTTTCTACGCTTTTATTTAGATCATACTTACCTTTTCCGTCTTCAGGCTGGTCATGTAATGCCACAGGATCCTTTTCCACTTTGAAGACTGGGTGCATTTACACCCGAACCCTATGACTGAAGAGAGCCTTGGTGACACCCTTCAGGGGCCAGGGCCCATGGCACCCTGCAATTATAATAAATCCTTAGTCGTTACGGTTGAGTGATGCTGGGTGTTACTCAACTTCTAAAATTTCATGATACATAATGCTTTAGAAAACAAAGTGATTAATTTAAGGTTTACATTTACTTTAAATCAAACCTGTGGAATCTACCACTATGGTAAAATGGCTGACTTGTATACAGATTAGGACTGGTAAAGATTATACATCAGGACTGCACTTTATTCCTGATCTGACACTGGGGCACCGAGAAAGGGAGCAGCAAATAAATGTTAAACATGCAGAATATTTAATAGAGCATGAGCTTTGTCCCAAAACTGGAGAAACACCTAAACAAACTATTATGGTTTGGATTCCGTTTGGTAACTGGAAACATAATTTTAAATGTATTGTCTCTGCTGCTGAATCGTAAAATGTAAATTCTGTATATCCTTAAAATATAGTAAAAATTACTCAAAGCAAACAATATTATTTACATGGGAGCCTTCCAAGATGACTCATGTGAGAAATGTTTATATAGGAGACACTCTCACACAGCTCTGAGAGGACGAACATAATCTAGTAATGATAGGCATGGGGAAAAAAGATATTGCCAGAGCACTGACTAGGGGACAAACAGAAATCTGGAAGATCTGGATTGCGACTACCCGTTTCTCTATATCCAGCGCCTTGCTCATATGTCACTGTTCTAATAATACATGTTTAATGTGTTTGAACTATAGAGGCCATACAGTGTGTTCCCTTTGAAGAGTTGTATTTCTCCAGGAATGAGATTATAATATTCATCATCTGCATGGATTTATATCTGACTAACAAACATATGTGCAGGACGTTCGCTATAAAGATGATCAGATGTACAGAAATTGTGCCATGTGGAAGGACTATGAGGCTTTTCTCTAAATCTTGGGTGTAGTTGTACAACCACCAGAGAGAGCTTCATTAGTAAATCACATGCGCCTGTGTAAAAGATGTCTAAAGGAACGAACCATAAATCCATTATTTATATCTTGCACATTTTTGCAACCTCTATATAACTTGCATGTATCCACTTGAAGACCTGGTGTTTACACCCGCTTCCTGGCCAGGCCATTTTTCAGTATTCAGTGCTACAGTACTTTGATTGAGATGTATTCCGTCATGCAACGGTGTACTGAAATTAATTTTATACCACTGTTTGGGGACAGATAGAGCTTTCTTTTGGTGGTATTTAAATCACCATTGAGGTTTTTATTTTTTTACTATATAATGAAAAAAGTACCAAACATTTTTAAAAATAAGCAGCTTTGTTATGTTAAAACCCATTTATCCTTACCCACATTCTTGGTAAAATATAAAAGACGGGGTCAAATCGGGTAAATAGACACCAAACATGTCAAGCTTTAAAATTGTGTGCGTCTGCGAAATCGCAAAAAAACACCATACCCAAAATTGTCCATAAGCTAAGCTTTAAAACATTTTACTGCCCATCAGTTTAGTGTTAACAGTGATTGATGGATTGATGGCCCTAAAATTATTGCCCTCACTCTGACGTTTGCAGTGATATGTAACATGTGTGGCACAATGGGCGTATTTGTCATTTTCGCACGTAGGCAAACCCAACGCATGTTTGTGTGAGTATGTGGGGGCTGGGGACTGTAAAAATATTTTTGTGGGTTTTTTTTATTGCCATCACATAGGGGGCTAAGGAGCCCCCTATGTGATAGCCAAATACAAAAGACATGCCCACTTTATAGAGAAGAGTAAGCAATGTAATTTCCGTCTGCCTTGGAGAACTATCCATACCAATATGGAGAATCAAACATCCTGTGTCTAAAGTGTTGCGACTTTCTGTTTCAATAAAAATAGCCCCTGTATATGGCCTCTTTTTCTGTTTATATAATCTGGGCAGAAACCTGGCCTCCACAAAGCATGGCCCTATTTAAAGGAGAACTATGAGGTGAGTGCTTTTCACTCACCTCAAAATTCTAGCCGGCCTGTGACAATGAGACTGTCACAGGTTGGCTCAGTAGATCGGGAGGTGAGCGAACACATACCGGGTTCGCTCGCCTCTCGATCCTGTCAAGGCTCTCTGCCGTGACAGGGGGAGGGGCTGGATTCCCCTCTCCCCGCTCCAATCTGCCAGCGCTGACTGGCGGAACAGACAGGAGAGGGGGCGGGTACAGCTGACTCTGCCTCTAGATAGGCAGAGCCAGCTGTCACTCATGCAGCTGGGCGGATCCCGTCGTCTAAGCCTAAAGAGAACTATGGGGTAAAACACTGACCCCCATAGTTCTCCTTTAAGCTTATAAGGACTAACTGCCGAGGGGTGACAAGTACTGAAAAAGATTTCTGCCCAGAAGAGGCTGCGTCTGTCACATTGAGGTATGTAAGAAGCTGGGTAGGTGGTTCTAGGTTAGTGTAGGTTCTGGATAGTGCACTTGTCACTAATAGTGCACTTGTCTTTTAATATACAATATTACATAGTTACATGGCTAATTTATTTTATTGTATTTTTAGGCCTGAATAAAATAAATAAAAGATGTACAAAACCACTATACATTCCCCGCTAAAAAGGGGTAGGCAAATTCCTGCTCTCCAGCTGTGGTGCAACTACAAATTGCATTAGGTATTGCCAGACAACCATAAGTATGATTCCCAGAGGCAGATGCATCATGGAATTTGTAGTTTCACCAAAGCTGGAGGTCCAGAGTTTGCCTACCCCTTATCTAAAAGAAATTCTTAACTTTCCCTATAATTTTTAACACTTAGCCACCATAACACTCAAAGCAGACCTTTCAGTAACTTTGCAAAGCTGTACAAATAAGTTCCTGACAGGTCACGTGTCAGCATAATTTTTTAATCATCCCCTTTTATCATTCAAAATTTGCTCTTCAAGTCCAGTCTAATAACTTTGTCTAGGCTAAGATGATGCAATTAATCTCCTTCAGACAGAAGGAAGCATTTTCTCAGTCTCTCCAGGATTTTAATGACTGTGTCATCTCTGAGCTGCCATCTCAGTGCTGACAATGCATGATGCCGTCCTTCTGGAGAGAAAAGCAAATTAAAGCAAATAGGAGTACTGCAATTTCTGTGAGAGGTAATAAATACCTGGAAGTGTTACAATGACACATTACAAAACATGCATGCACTTAAAGCAGAACTTAAAGTAGAATTAAACTCTCCTTTTATTTTGCAAATATCTCTGCTTCTAGCAAGCAGTAGATATATGCAAAACATTTTAAAAAATTAAAAAAAGTTACCAAAAAGGTAATTACTTACATGTGTCTCCTGAGCTTGCTCCCGTCTGAAGATCTGAAGCTTCTCAAGCGGCCATGCAGGATCATGGGGCGGGGGCATGCGCAAAAGAGATCTTTGGCGGAGAAAAAAGAAGAGACACAATGGAGGTGAATGCACGCAGCCAGGAGAGTGCACATCGGACAGACAACGTGGGACAGGAAGAGACAGGAGTGTGCACTGGATCAGAGACCGGCACCAGCGCTGGAGGGATTGCTGAATACAACTGGAAGGAAGCAGATGATCGGATCAAGAGGCATAATTTAAGGTAAGTCCTTAAAGCAGCATGGAGGGGGGGGGGGGGGCAGAGAAAAAAACATAAAACATTTGTGACTTTAATGTGTATGTCAAGCCAAAAACTTTTTTTTAGGATCAAGGGAGTAAGGATTAGAAACCTTCTGGTTTTTACTGCTAGCCACAGCTCCCTATTTGAGATTTTACCACGGTTTCTGTCCCCCTAAGAATGGTTTGCCAGACTGGAGGTGATGAAAAATTTGCAACAAGGATCTAGACAAAAGACATGTGCACTGGCAAAGAAATTGTTTCGTTTTGTTTCGATTCGGATTTTGTGTTATTTTGTTTTTCGGGATTCAGGTGTGAAAGTCAATTCGGATTCGGACGACATTTGTGAGCGGTATTTCGTTCGAACGTTCGTTTTGTTTTTTATTCGTTTCGTTTGTTGCAGTAAAGTGACATTTGATGGGGAAAAAATGTTTTTCTCCTCGTCTAATGTCACTTTGTTGCAAATTCGGATACATACAAATGTCCGAAAATGGAACGAAACGAATCGTACATGTCTAATAGACAACAATATATGTCTGACAGGGGTTCTAAATCCTGATAATGGAGCCCATGGAGAGCATTAAAATGTGACAGGGGTTCTAACTCTTGTGCAACTTCTTGTGCAATGCTGACAGTTAGCTTTTTATGACAGAAAAAGCTAACTGTCAGGGGGGAGGGGTGCAACGACTTTGCAAGGTAAGGGTGCCATAATGTGCAAATATAGTGTGCAGACTTGCACAATATGGCAAGGGCTCCTGGGGCCCCCACATTTTTGTACGGTTTAGCTCTGCTTTAACATGAAAAAAATATATCCGAGGCTAGGTCCACTTTAAGCTGATTAACACTCTAACCCTAACACATCAAAACCCTTGAAATAAACCCTAACATTTACATACCCCTGATCCTAACAGCTAACCTTATCCAACACGAATTTACAGTATTTGAGGGTGTCTGTCCCATTATTAAGATGGCATAGCATGTATTTCTATGGAACAGGTCAGGATGCAGTAGCCTCTGACGCATTTCCAGCCCAAAGCAAAGTACTTTATTAACAATGGCCTTTATGTCTGGAAATTGAGGATCTGATGACTGATTGTTCGCAGAACTAAGTTTACTGAGGGATTAACCATTTAAAGGGCCTAATTTCATTAGATGCACAGACAGTGACAGGACCAGACATGTTTAGGAACCTGACAGACAGTCCTTACGGAAAACCATTTTGTTGAGAGTTATGAAGTCTGTGTGATTGCCAAAGCATGCAATTCCCATGATTCAAAGGAGCTAAATATGAAAGCATTAATGTGCATATTTAATGCCGAAGACACAAAAGTATGAAAAAAGCACACTTTATTTGATGGCATGCCCTTGCTGAAAAAAGAATGACTTAGGATGGCCATACACTGTTAGAATTATAACATTATTAAAAAGCCACAAAAATCAATTATTCAATCGACTTTTGTTGAAGGAGCCGGGCCGAAAATGTTCATGTATTCTGACATTGGCTGTCGCCCGCTGTCAGGGTACAATAGTCGAAGTGGTAGACCCGTCCATTCACACTGGAGTGTGGCCAACTTTACAAAATATTCAGATGTAGTGTTATCTCTTTATTAAATCGGAACTTTACTCCCTTTCACTAAAAATCACAGCAGCATGCAGCTCTGCATGCTGATTTAAAATCCTATTACATTCATTAGTTAAACAAACTTGTTTTTCATTTACTTACAAATAGAGTTTGTTCACTTCCTGGTCCAGTTCTGGCAAAATTGTGTAAGTGACAAATTGCTGCATCCTGGGAAGGTTACATCAGCAGAGCATTGCTGGGAAAACTCATCTATAATCTCATGAGATCTCAGGAAAAGCTATTTTCCTCCCCTGAGATGATGTTCATGCTCACATGTCCGAGTCACATGTGCCAGAGTTCCAGGAAGTAAAGAGAGAGCTAGTAACCTGCCCTTAGTTAACATGGCCACTGTGAGAAGACTGGGGAAGCAAAGAGAAATAAGGTATGCAAAGAATACAAAGCATGCAATTATCTAGAAGTATGTGTTTGTAGATTGTTGTTACTAAACATTTCTAAAGGAGTGTTTGTTGTCATTTTAAAGATATGGGGAAAGGTCGGCTTTACACCTTTCAAAGTTTAAAATATGATTTGTCATTTTATACAGTATTCAGATGTGCATATATATTTATTCTGTGGACCCCTCAATTAGAATTTGTTTTACCAGGGGGGAGGGGCAGCTGGGTCCTAGCACTTTGAAGATTTTGAACATTTATAGATAGATACTGCTCTGGGAATTCTCAAGACAACACTCATTTATCAATGGGATTTACTTTAGAAGATCTCATGATGGCAGACAAAAAAGTGATGTGGAACAGACTGTAAGCACATAGGGATTGGAGTAGAGCTACAGATGGGAATATAAATGGTTCCCTGGTGTGTAATTCATTGCATATGTCATTACAGCTTCTTCTGTTCTGCAACACACATTGAAATGTAGGAGTTCTTAAACTTCCATAAACATAAAATAAGCCTTTAACACATAAACATGAAACACCTTAAAGTGTTTTCTCCCACACACCTTGGAAACAGTTTTGTGGACTGAGCCAAAAATCAACTTTGGAATTAATTAGTAACTCGTATTACAGCAGAAAGCAAATGCTTAGGAGCTAACTAACCTACTCTTGTTTGCTGTTACATAGTTGTCAAGACAGAACAAAAGGACTATGCGTGTCTGTTAACTACATCTTAAATAATTACTACTGCATACTACAGCATTTGGTTTGAAGAAAAACAAAAGGAAGGCCCCAAAGACATCAAGTACCCAACAATTATTTGGCAGTATTGTTTTTGTTTGTGATATATATCTGTGGATGATGTGCCATTAACAGACTAAATTATCTCTTACATTACTAGAGATAGCCTTAGAAATACACCGATCTGCCTTAGCATTATGACCACTCGTCTAATATTGAGTAGGTCCCCTTTTGACACCAAAGCAGCCCTAACTTGTAAAGGCATGGACTCCACTAGACCTCTGAAGTTATGCTGTGATATCTGGCACTAAGCTATCAGCAGCAGATTATTTAAGTCCAGTAAGCTGCAAGGGCAACTTTTTCCAGCATATCCCATAGATGCTCGACTGGACTGAGATCTGGAGAATTTGGAGGCCAAGTCAACACCTCAATCTTGTTGTCGTGTTCCTCAAACCATTCTTGAGCCATTTTTTCAGTGTGGCGCGGTGCCCATCACACTGGCTCAGCCGGCCTGCCTTCTTCCTATAGTGCATCCTGGTGCAATCTCTTCCCCAGGAAGGGACACACACGCACCTGGCCATCCACATGATGCAAAAGAAAACGTGATTCATCAGATCAGGTCACCTCCTCCCATTGTTCCGTGGTCCAGCTGTGATATTCACGTTCCCATTGTAGGCACTTTTGGCGGTGGACATGGGTCAGCATGGGTGCCCTGACTGGTCTGCGGCTGTAAGGCCCCATAGGCAACGAACTGCACGATGTGTTCACTATGTTGCACAGAAGAAGGGACCCTCCGTGGCCCCGAAACGTTGGCTGTATGACGCATGTGACAATTTAATAAAAAGTGCTTTACTTCTTGCACATACCATCAAGTGCTGGTGACTTCTATTATGGACTGTATCTGAAACTGTGCCATCCGTGTTGTCACTTCAAGCACCAACCTTTCAACAAGGTCAGTATGGTTGTCCATGGCTCCGTCGCTGATTCACCAGTTTTCCTTCCATGGACCACTGACATAATCAATGTTCTTCACTTCACCTCTCAGGGATCATAATGTTGTGGCTGATCGGTGTATACATTCGATGATATTAGAATCAATATACACTTTATTGCCAAAGATTTGTGGACACCTGACCATCACACCTACCTCTATGGACAAAAGTCGACACCCCTGCAAATTGTTGAGGTTTATCCAGTGAAAAAGAACTGTTAATGCTGCAGCATATAAAAATATTTTAGATTTAGATCATTGTGAACTTTTAGGGAGGGCACTTTTTGTTCAAGAATGACTATTCCCGGTGGCCGGGATGTGAAGCAGCGCAGACGTGACTGAGGGAGCTCCGCCGCTGCACTGACCTTTATCCGGCATCCATCCTGTAGATTCGGCTCCTGTTGTACTCACCTAAGCTCCGGTGGATGTCCGGAGCAGGGGGAGATGCCATCTAGGTCCGGTAAGAGAGGCAACGGTCCCAAAGGAGGCTGGAGACGATCACAGCGGGCGGCCTCGTGTCCCGCGGCCGCCATCTTGCCCAGGTCCCCTGCTTCCTGTGAGTGCACACGCCGGTCTCTGAGCATGGAGGGGGACGCTGCGGGCGCTGCTGAAGCGGCGCTGGCCCCTCCGGAGCAGCCTGTCTCCTCACCCACAGTAAATAAGGAGAGGGCTGAGACGACCACCGTCCTGGAGGCCATAGAGGGCTGTAAAATCGCCCTCAGGTCGAAAATTGACCATATGGTGGTGGAGTGCACCCTGATCAGACATGATCTGGAGAAAATAAGGGGCAGGCTATCCCATGCAGAAGCGCGGGTGTCGGGGGTGGAAGACTCGGTCCAAGAGCATGCTACTGCCATACAAGATCTGCAACGTACAGTGAAGACGCTGGCAGCAAAGGTAGATGACTCAGAAAACAGAATGAGGCGCAATAATGTGCGAATAGCGGGCCTGCCTGAGGGAGCGGAGGGCCAGAGTCCTGCTCAATTCGCGGAGGCCTTCTTTAAATCAGTGCTGGCCCTGGAGGAACTGCCCCCCACCTTTGTGGTGGAGCGGGCGCACAGGGTTCCAACTGGGAGCCCAGTCCCTGGAGGCAGCCAGGACGCGCCCGGACATTCGCCATGACAATGCTTACGTCCACCTATTTCCTGATTTCTCAGCGGAGATCTAGAAGCGGAGGAGAACCTTTGTGGAGGTGAGACGCCGGCTCAGAGAGAAGGGCATCCAATATAACATGCTGTGCCCGAGCAGACTTCGGGTTCCCCACTCTGGCACGGTCCACATGTTTGATTCGCCTGGATTCGCCACGGAATTGTTGGATGCGCTGGGTTAAGTTCCTTCCAGCAGTTGTCTCCGGTTAATACCTACAATATCTGGCTTGCAAGTGGGACCTATGGAACATCCGGAGCGTGGCTCGGCCTGCTGAACCAATCCTGCACAGCTTGCCTGGCAGATGGGCCTATTGCATGGAGAGAGATGGCCCTGGGCTACCCGATTATTCTTTTGGAATACCTTACCTACGGGCCTGCAGTTCTACTGTTGTTTTCTTCTTGGTTCCGGTTGTGCCAGTATTTTTTTTATTTTTTTGTTGTTCTTTTTTGCTTTTATCCAGTTATCTTTTCCTTTTCTCTTCTTCACTATGACGGATCGGATTCTGCCTTGCCCGATGGGGGCGGAGTGTAGTCAACGACAGCGAACTCTGCAGAACATGGGGATGGTGGGTATGACTTGGATGCACTATCACACCAGGGAAGAGGGAATTTGTGGTTGAATTTTGGGTCGGGAGGGTGGTGTGTGTCCCTGGTTCTCACTCGCGCCCTGCGGGGGAGGGGCACTCAGTCATGTATGTTGAAAGATGTGATGGGGTTGGATGACATAAAAGTGCTATCCTGGAATGTACGAGGTCTCAATAACAAATTTAAGAGATCCATGCTATGTAATTATTTGAAGAAGCTAAACCCACATATAGTGATGCTACAGGAGACACATTTAGAGTGCAGCAAGGTATTAGCGCTGAGACACCCCTGTATACAGAGGATGGTTCATGCGACGTATTCCACATACTCTCGGGGCGCCTCAATACTCATTAATAGATCACTTCCATGTACTGTACTGCATACCATCACTGACCCTGGTGGGAGGTTCGCGATAGTGGTGCTTGACATCCAAGCATCAATTCACCTGGGCCGGACAGCTTTCCGGCTGAATGGTATAAGATGTATGTAGACTCTATTGGACCCAGGCTTAGGGACCTTTATGTGGATTGCCTGGAGGTGGGGGTTCTGCCCGACTCCTTCAGGGAAGCACATTGCATTGCTCAATATGGACTTAAAAATATTGACCAAGGTTTTGGCGACGCGCCTTTCAGGTGTTCTGGGGTCTCTGGTCAACATAGATCAAACTGGGTTCATGCCGGGTAAGTCCACGGACACCAACCTACGCAGACTGTTCACTAATCTACAGTTAACCCATGACAGCGTGGGTTCTAGAGCCTTGGCCTCGCTGGATGTGGCCAAGGCTTTTGACTCTGTTGATTGGGGATATATGTGGGAGGTATTAAGAGTGATGGGATTTGGCCCTGGGTTTCGCAGATGGATCAGTATTCTATATAGCTCCCCCAGGGCGGTCCTCAAAATTGGATCTCTATTATCCGAGGCTTTTGTGATTGAGAGGGGCACCCGACAGGGGTGTCCGTTATCACCGAGCTTGTTCGCACTGGTGATGGAACCCATGGCGATTGCTATCCGTTCATCAAGAGAAATCAGTGGCCTAAGAATAGGGGGTATAGAGGAAAGGCTAGCGCTATACGCAGACGATCTTATCCTTTTCCTGGCGGATGCGGGCCCGTCACTGCGGGCTGCACTACGCATTCTAGACACATTTGCGGGCTTTTCAGGGCTAAGGGTTAACTGGTCTAAGTCCCATATAGTCCCCCTGGACCCACAGACACGTTCCAGTGCGGATAGCACACTCGCATTGCAATGGGTGGAAGAAATCACCTACCTAGGAGTCCGTATAACGAAATCGGTTAGGGATTATTACCCACTTAATCTTCTCCCGCTGCTGTCCCAGCTTAGGTCTAGGGTGGAATCTTGGAAACATCTCCCCCTGTCCCTAGTGGGCAGGGTTAACTTGATAAAAATGAAAATATTGCCTGTTTTCCTGTATTATCTGAGGAACTCCCCAGTTTGGGTCCCACAATCCTTTTTCCGGAAAATTAACGCTCTTATTGGGCCCTTTCTGTGGAACTCCAGTACTCCCAGGATAAAGTTGTCCATCTTACAGGAGCCATGCTGTAGGGGGGGTCTGGCGGTCCCGGACTTCAGGAGGTATTATTTAGCTGGTCAAATGGTGGTTCTGCACAAGTGGCTCACGGGTGACTCCGCGGACGCTGCAGTGGTGGTGGAGGCTGCTTCGCTGGGATCATATGCAGCTCTGGCTGGACTTCCCTTGAGGGGTCTCAGGGCTCCATATGAACTAACAGTGTAAGAGCTACTATTATTTGCAAACAGCTGAACTAGGCCTCCCAGGGGTGGTCTCCGCATACTCCAATATGGAGAAACCCACTCTTGCCTCATTTTTCCAATTTACCAGAATGACTATTCCCCTATTCACAAAGCCAGCTTTGTGTGAAGGAACTTGAGTGGCCAGCACAGAGCCCTGACCTCATTCCTACTGAACACCTTTGGGATGAAATGAAATGTCAACTGCAAGTCAGGTCTTCTCAATCAACATCTGCTCCTGACCTCACAAATGCTCCTTTGGTTGAACAGACTTTGGTCTTCTTAGACGTGTTAAAGCATAACTAAACTCAAAAATGTTATATATTGCAGCCTACCCATTACTAAATGTGGTGGCTACATTCGTTTTCTGTTTTAAGCTTTTTTCCTTTGTTTTCACCTGGTGCTTTGGCCAGTAAGTCTGTTATTTTTCAGCTTCCTTTAACAGACCAAGCTGTCCAGCAAAAGTGAAAGTTAGAGGGTTGAGATAAGCCAGGTAACACTGGCAGGGGTGTTTACAAAGATTAGCTTTTATTCCTTTATGTAAAACTTGTATTCTTTACCTACTATAACGGTTTAAAATTTGTTAAGCAAGTCTATATAAATCTGTGCATCTAACGCTACACTCTCCACTGCTTGGCAATGTTGCTGTCCAAGGTTGACACTGTTGCTGTCCAAGGGTGACTGTATTGCTCCTCCACAGAATGGAACCACCACAGGACAGGAATTATGTTACTTGCTGTATCACCAGGTAAAAATAAAAGGAAAAAAGCCTAAAAAAGAAAACGAATGCAGACACCAGATTTAAAGATTGGTAAGCTACAATATATTACATTTTTGTTTTTGGATGTAGATGTGCTTTAAAGCTGTAAGTTGGTTTTGGAACGGTTTAACCAGCTCAAAAATGTGTAAAGGTCAAGTGTCCATATAGAGCACGTTTACTTAATCACCTTTAGCTTCCACATGAAAACACCCTATAAGTGTATACACCATGGAGGTTTAGCAGTGCTGGGGTTGTAAGCTAAATTTCTACCAAGAACTCTATTGCTCCCCTGTGTCTGGGTGGGTTCCTAGTGGTGCTCCAGTTTCTTAAACAACCCAAACACAAATGGGGGGACAGAAGGGATTTGGTTAATGAGTATCTGAGCACACTGGCTATGAAGCATGTGCCGATATGACTATGACATAGTACTCTGTAATAGCTGTGTCATATCAGAAATCAACTTCTAGCCTAGTCAATACATATTAAAATAACAATTTTCAATGAATCAGCAGCACATATACGTTTCATTTTTTTCTAAATGTAGATCATTTCACATGCTGATGAACTGGGATTGTCCTTTACACCCTTGTGTAATTGAGGGTTGAGGTTTCCTTTTCTAAAAAGCCAGCCGTAGAGAGATAATAAATCTCAGCACTCCAGCACCGTTTCCCTTTTTGTCTCCAAAGATAATTGTGTTACTGTTGCTAAGTTACTTTTCCTTCTGGGTGATAAACACAATGAAAATTCTTTCGAAGATCCTAAAAACACGTTGTAACTAGACCCAGGAAGTTGGCTGCCAAGTAGAAGGAGCAGCATCACGTGAAAGCATTACAATAATAAAAGATCTCAATCTCAGCAGCTCTTCTCATGACTTAACCACTTAAACAGAACACACAATGCACGGGCTGGGATTCGGAGTGAATCAAGACAAGCAGGAAGATAAAGTTACAGTGGAAAATATCGCACAATGTAACAGAGCTTTACACACATAGAGGGGCATGTGAATGTTAATGGAATTGAATATGACTGTTACAAATGTAACCTGGAGATGCTATCTGGAAATTTGGAAAATGTGCTGTATGAATTCATTTTCTTCTTTTAGGAGGTATTTAACATTTTTAGTGGCAGCTGATAAGAGATCTATGACATAGAAGGCCAGCGAGTGGCGTCTCTCCTCCCCGCACCGCTCAGCCTCCTGTCACAGATCGGATTAAAAAAATAAATATTTGAAAAAGTTTGAAAAAGTAAAAATAAAAAACATTTTCGGTTTTTCGGTCTGACATTTTTTTAAATTTCGGTTTCGTTTCTGTTTTAAAATTTAATTTCGGTGCACCTCTAATTCTAACCATTTACTCTGAAGAATCTAATCTCATGGGTCTGCACAATATGATATCTCTGAAAACATTATTGCATCGACCATCCAAACTCTTACTGTGTATGGTCAGCTGAATAAAGTAGTCAATGTTTAATGACCATTCATAAATCAAATGGATTACATAAAGCAATTCATAGTATGAAACAATAAAAATACTCTAAAAATAGTAAAACAAACACAAAACGAAACCTCAAACGACTATGCTAAGACATGCCATATACATCCAATTTTCAGCAGAACTTCAAACTTCTACTTCTAACAGGGTTATTCACAAAAGGGTGAAGTGTTTGCAGAAGGCAGGAGAAGTCTAGGACAACATAGCTGAACTGTAAAGTAGGCTGAATTGGAGAATTTCTCCAAATCGGCTATTTTGGACTAGATTGTTCACTTCTCCTGCCTTCTCCAAACTCTTCACCCTTTTGTGAATAGCCCTGTTAAGCATATGGGGGGCAGCACAGTGAATAAGTGGGTAGCACTTGTGCTTTGCAGCATTTGGGTCCCTGTCCCAGACAGGACACTGTCTGTATAGAGTTTGCATGTTTTCCCTGTCCCTGTGTGGGTTTGCTCTGGGTACTCCGGTTTCCTCCCAAACCACAAAGATATGCTGGTAGGTTAACTGGCACCTGCATAAAAATCAGCCCTAGTGTGCGTGTATGTATGTTTGTGAAATAGGGACCATAGAATGTAAGCTCCTTAAGGGCAGGGACTGATGCGAATGTACAACATGTGAAGTGCTGCGTAAATTGTGGGTGCTATATAAATACCTGTAATAAATAACAAATAAAAGATAAATATAGATAAATATATATAGATTGTATTTTCATCTTCTAAATAAAGCTAGTATCTGAGCATGCAGGACAAAGGGTTCACTGGCCTCTCTCCAACTAAGCAGCTTCCAAACATGAGTAGGAGGATAGAAGGATGCATAGCACAGAATCTGGTGACAAAAGGCTATGGACCAACCCACATGTACTTTATTAAAAGGAAATATGTTTGCCATTCATTACATAAAACTTGGAAAACCAAAGCAGATTCACCTACTTAATGTATGTGATCTTCTATGGACTATATTAGAAAACTCAATGTTTGCTTGTTGCATAGAGTTGCCCTTTGCTATTTTTACATTTGTTAGAATTCCAGACATTTTCTTTATATTTGTGGGCAGAGTGGGAACAGTTTTTAGAATCTTTGTCAGATTTTCTTTTTGTTTGTGATTTTCCCTCATTTCCTGTCCTGGTATATTCCAAACATAAAGTAGGTCAAAGAAACAATAAAAAATGACAGGTGTTATTCCTCATACCACCCACTAAAATGGGCTCCTACTGCTGTCTGGAAAAATCCCCCCACCCTTTCTGGTCTACGTGGTACCAGCCACCACAGAAGAGAAGGTATATCTTCCCAACATTGAATCAAACCGCAATAAAAATCAGACATGGGTTCTAAACCTTCCCCACCCTAGCCAAAGCTTAAAGTGACACTAAACTCAGGAGTTAAATCTTAAAAATGCGTTCAAGTACCGTAACTATTAACATAAATGTAGTTTTATTTGTGCATCACTTAGCTGTAGATCCACAAATCATCTCTGAATTCATGCCTACACTGTCCTTCCTTCTGGAGGGTGGCTACTTTTGTTCCCCATGGTCCCTGTGTGTGTTGTAAAGTAGACACCGCTCCAAGCTCGCTCCCATGATGGACTACAATCTCACGTTTATTTACTAATTTCTAATGAGATTGTAGTCTATCACAGGAGTGAGCTTGGATCGGTGGCTACTTTACAATACACACAGGGACCAGAGTAGCAACCCTCCAGAAGGAAGGACAATGGCAGCACCAATTCAGAGGAGATTTGAGGATCTACAGCTGAGTGATACACAAAAAAGCTGCATTGTTGTTAATAGTTAAGCTACTTGAATTCATTTTTAAGTTTTAACTCCTGAGTTTAGTGTCACTTTAATTTAAAAAAGTTTAAAAAGCAGAACAAAGCAACAGGTTCACTTGAATTTAGCCCTCCCGAGCAACATATATTTACCTTTCTTTCATTTCCCTGCCACTCTGTTCAGATGTAGAGAAGCAAAGGTAATCTACACGCTGTCAAGTTGCCAGTGTTGTAGCCTGTACATGGCTCTGGACTCCAAAGGCCAAAGGACTGGGCCAAGTGTTAATTGACCTAGTCCTGTAACATGAAGTCAAAAGCGCTTCCATACCCAGTATTTCATTCCTGTCCTGGCACTGAACAGAGCAGCAGGGGAGCAAAAGAAAGGTAGGTGTATGCCAGTGAGGGGGATTAGGGCAAACCAGCTGTTTCATCCTGAACACAGCCAAACCAGTGGTAGTTGCAATATTTTGAATGCTAAATCAATATTTGAATAAGCCAATAATAACTGGTCAGTGATGTCAATACATCCTAGGGAATAAGATACTTATTTATTTGTGGTATCACCCGCAGCAACTAATCAGACAAGCAATAGTTTTCAACGTTACAAAATGTGGTTATCCTGGGGAAAAAATATGACGTAAAGGATGTTGGACTACGCTGACTACACCGGGAAGCTGCTAATGACTAATTTAGGGAGTATTTATCCCTGTGGTCTAGCCTAGTAAAATGTGCCTCTGCAGACTTGGCAACAGCTCCACTATTGAAGTTTATTTGACTAGTGTGCAAACTATACTGTGTACCGCGCAGCTTTTCAATAAGCTCCTGACAATGTGTCTCCGCAATGATGAACAGCTTACAGACTCCTGTCATCGGATACAGCAGAGAGCGCTATGAAATGCTTGTGTAGTGCAGCAATCAAGGACTGTGGAGTCAGGTGGAAGCTATGTTAAGCTATGAGGTAAGCGCAGTCTTCAAATAGCTCACAGAGTAACTTGAATCACCTATTATTAGTCTGCTCAGGCCCGGGGAGATTTACAGCATAGGGAACTGGATCCGGCACAACACTTTCCACAAGCTATACAGTATATACACAAACAACAACAGGCAGCATTTGAACTGGTAGCACAATTGTCTTCTCATAGAAACTGGAATAAAGGAGAAATAGTGTGTAGAATACAGCAAACATAATTTTTTTTTTAACCCTTAATTTGACCAGTTTGAGAAAACTTTGGAATCCGTAGTTATAGATAACGTTTCTACTTTCTTCAGCTCCATTTTTTATTGAGTATTTTTAAAGCATTTCTAAAACCAAACCAAAAATTGTATATATTGCAGCAGTCAAGTGTAATAGCTGCATTCGTTTTCACTTTTCAAGATAAAAACATTTTCAGCAAGTACAAAAAATATCTGATCTTGCCACAAATGCAGTGTCCCTGTCACTTACGGTGAGCTTTAAAGAAAACACAAAGAATGTTATATTTATTGTGGAAACTACTAGTTCCATTAATCCACCATGACATGGAGATGAGCAAAGGGAGGCATGTTTGTAATTTGAGACTGTCTTACAACCATGGCTGCCCCCAGGGGTAGAGCTGCAATATATAATTTATTTTTTTGGTTTAGATGCTCTAATAAAACCAAGCAAACAGCCAATTACATTGTTAAAATACATCTTTACTTTTTTTTAGTAAAAAGTTTTGAATCACTACATGAACAAGGACACCGCACCCCTAATATAGGTAAACAGCAAAAAAAAAAAGAGATAGATGGGGCTTTTAAGGTGTCAAAAAATGCAATTAGGGATAATACAACATAGTAATGACAAAATTACATAATAAAATGACATTTATTTATTAAAAAATTACAAGATCCACATGATAAAAATATACCCGCCAGTATCCATGATCAAACAGCATAAGACCTCCCTGGACTCTGTACATGTGCATGATGCATGCATAAAAGATACAATGAACTTTTTTTAAACAATTACATAATAATAAATAATTTTATACAAATAGTCATAAATCAAGAGTAAGATATAATGCAAGTCTGTACTGTGTCCAGCCTTCTATGCATTTCGCCGAAGCTTCATCAGGAAGTCGGAGGTAGCCTTTAGGATTCACATGAATATGCCAATCAGTATATTAAATTTCCGATTGTTTTGATGTTATTTATAGTTTAAATTAATGTATTATGATTTTTCAAATTATTTCATGTTCCAAAAGGTGACATTGTGGATGGTGGATGTTTGCCTGTCTGGGAGTTGTCCCCGCGATTCGGGATGGGTAATGATGGGCCTACCCCCTTACCATATCTAGGGGGACGGTCGGCATCTTCATATCGCCCTATCCCCCTTACCGGGGGAGGGGCGGTATGATTGCTGTTATCCCAGGGTGTTACATCTTCTCATCACGCTGACATAGGATTTGATCATGGATACTGGCGGGTATATTTTTATCATGTGGATCTTGTAATTTTTTAATAAATAAATGTCATTTTATTATGTAATTTTGTCATTACTATGTTGTATTATCCCTAATTGCATTTTTTGACACCTTAAAAGCCCCATCTATCTCTTTTTTTGCTGTTTACTTTTTTTTAGCAGACAAGGCTTTTTTTCCACCCCAATATTTTTGGCCAGCTATAGGGTAAATAGTAATTTTTTATAACATAGGGGCGTCCCTACCATATTCGCTGCCTGAGGCGGTCAGGAGAAGGGGAAGTCGGGGTTAAGCCAAGGTGTCGGGAAGGGCTTGCTGTTAGTCAGCCGTGCTGCCGCCCCCCTCCCCACACACAAACACCTGCCACCCCCAATGAGTTTCCACCCGAGGCTGCCGCTTAACATAGCTTCTACCTGACTCCACCTCTACCGCCTCAGGCTGCCTTATTATGGGGACGCTCATGGGTCTATACATCAGACCTCAATATGGCCTGGCCCACTGTGAAGGAAAGAGGGAAGGAGGTATTTGGCTTCCAAAAAGGGATAGTCGCTCCAAAGGAAAGACAGTTAGGAGATATACAGCTCTGCTCATTTTTTTAAAGAAAACCTGAAAAGGTTTAGAAAAAAATATTGTTATTATTAATAATATGATTCAAATTAAACTATTAGGTATCACAGAATAACACAATCATTAAACAACCCATAGCCATGAAGGAAAATAACATCATCGACCTTTAAAAAGTTTCAATGACGGCCTGTAGTCTCTTAATAAAAGTGTATGAGGCCCTTTATTATGAGGCTTGCGTGCCAAAAAAAACTCCAGGTCCTGTAAATTGTTTGAGATCTTCCGTAAGTTACTCAGTGATGTTAAGGTTAGGAGACTGTGATGGGCACTGCAAAACCTTTTTTTTTGCTGCATTTACTGAGAGGTTGACTCTGCCTTTTGTTTTGGTCATTGTCAAGTTAGAAAATCCAAGTGTGTCCCATGTGCACCGTCTGGGCTGATAAATGCAGATTTTCCTCCAATATTTTCTGATAATATGCTGCATTCATCCTTCCATCAGCGTTTTTTGTAGTGCGTCTTTGCCCTTTTTTGTGTGCGTTTCAGCGCGTTTTAGGCTTATTTTCGCAAAACGCAGAAACGCGCTGATTGGCAAGTTTCCATTGAAGTCTATAGAGCAAAATGAGCTGACGAGCGCCACAAAAGAAGCTCATGGACTATTTTAAACAACAGGCATATTGTTACTCACGATTCAGTGTGCTTACGTAAACAGCCACCATAGAGATACTTGGGATTTTTATTTGCATGAGTTTCAGCATGGAAAAAAACGCACAACGAAACGCTCTGGGGTGTGAACAGGACCTAACTTGCACACACAAGGATGACTGCATAGCAATCTGCTTGAGGAAGGAAGCACTCTAAAACAGTAAGTCAAGACCAGTGCTCTGGGGACCAGCTGTCTCTGCAAGAAACTAAACCCTTTTAAAGATCAAGAAGCAGCATTCAATGTATGGGATTTATTCAGCATTTGAAATAGCTTAAAATCCTTTTGACTTTAATATAATTTTAACTAAATTTCCTGTCCTGCTGAAGCTCAACCCCCACCAAAAAAATAAAAACCAGAAGAGAGCCACCTCCATGCTTCATGGTAGGGAAGGTTATAGAGTTATATTTGGTGTTATCACTCCAAATTATTTTGCTGCAGAAGTTTTGTGACTTTTCTAGGTGGTTTGGTGTATAGAAAGCAGGCTGTTTGGGACACTGGCACAGCAAAAATGGCTAATATTGTACAAATTTTGCCAGGGCTATGCTAACATATACGTAAACCTTTAGCATTAGTGCTTCCTGGGTCACTTTACTCAATGGATAGGAGTGATGATCTTGATGCACTAATGAGGAGGCAGAAAGGTGACATAGGAACCTAATTTGTTGAACCAGAAAGACGAATTGCTTAATCAGAAACTACATGTGTCACGTGTCTGGTTGTGCAGTGTTAGCAATGAAGATCACCAGCACTCAAGGATAAGATAAATCCAAGTGTTCTTTTATTCAAAGAAGCATGTCACAAGTGTTCAAATAGTCAACGTTTCGGAACCATGCAGGTTATGTCTGCCCTGATGAAGGGACCCTGCGTGGTTCCGAAATGTTGGCTATTTGAACACTTGCGACATGCTTCTTTGAATAAAAGAACAGTTGGATTTATCTTATTCTTAAATGCTGGTGATCTTCATTGCTAAAACCTTGGATTCGCAAGGTGCCAACTGTGGACATCACTACAAGCATCATCACTTCTGAAAAACGGTCTCCATTGCTACATGGTGTGCAGGGATATCTTTGTTTATCAATTGGTTGTGCAGTATGCAATATGTGCGTGTATCACAAGATTGGCTTACAGAATTAAAAATCAACAACTATACTTTTGCTATTTTGATTTTGTTTATTTTTGCTTGGAGTTGCGATTGAACAAGGTAAAAAAATGTTTATTCCGTATATCTAAAGTCAATAGAATGCATACCTTTAACCCATGCTTCCCTCATTTTTAGACCCTTCAGTCTGTGCTGTCTGTCTTTTTTTTTTTATCAGCTACTACTCCTTTGCTAGACTTTATTGTGCAACCCTAAGCACAGCACAGAACCACCTTCCTTGTCCCCCAACAACAATCCAAAAATAGGCAGGAATGGTGGTTTTGGAACAGCAGCTAAGTAAATAGATAACTGGCACAGCGACATTTGTAAGATTCACAAATGGGAGATTTCACTAGGTCAAAATATAAGCATTCTGCACTCAACATTATTTTAAAGATAACGTTTTCTTTAAAAATATTTTAAAAAATGTAATTTACTGCAATTCAGGTTTTCATTGCTCCTCCCTTTGTTTAAATATATTCTGCCACTGGTGGCCAAGGCAGGTAATGAATTATAACCCCTAAAAAGCCACTTTTTCTTTACAACATCTAACTAGCAAATTAGATATTCTTTTGCTATAGGACAGAAATAGACCATGCAGCCAGGCACACATACAAATCTTTATATAAGAATGTGAACTGGTATTTGATATGTAACTGAGGTATGGAGCTTTAAAACTGCAGTCAAAATTTCTAAATGTCTTTGTGTTCAGAATAAGAATTCAGATAAGTGGTTCTTCCCATTCAACTGGAGAAAAACTCAAACTATTACACCACACAAAAAATCTTAGGGTGTATGTAGCCTTAGAAGAACATGCTGGCTGTTAGGATTGGCTGGCACATGAACTCCACAATAAGTTGTTCACTACCAATAGAAACTATTAACTTTATTTAAGGCTGGCTAGTTCAGTGATTGGCAACTCCTTGATTTCTTTAAAGGAGAATTATGAGATGCGTGAATAACACTCATCCACATAATTCAAGCCGACCCTGTGACACTGAAACGGTGACAGGTCAGCTCTATATAATGGGAAGTCAACTAATACATACCGCTGATCGGTGACTTACAGATCCTCTGCCTGCAGAGATCTGTGACCGCCAGGCACTGCTCCCGGCAGGGAATCCCCCTCCCCGTTTTTCCACCGCCGACTGGAGGAATGGACGGGGAGGGGATGGGCACAGCTGGCAGAGAGAGGCAGAGCCAGTGGGGTGGCTTTCGACAGTATTGTCGGGATCTGTCCGGGCTGCGGCGCGGCTCTGCGCTCTCCACATATAGCGGGCTATAGCTATATGTCCTCCCATGACCCTGAAGAGAACTATGGGGGGAAAAAAAAAGATTCCCCATAGTTCTCCTTTAACTGTCAAAAGCTTTAGGTTAGATTTATGTCAGTTTTCAATAGTTATGCCTAAAAGAACTGTAATCTTTAAGTATTTTAAGTTGGAACCCACGTCATCTTGAACCATCACTGAGGCAGACTAAAGTGATTTTTTTGTGGTTAATTATGGCGATCTTAACATATAAAACAGGCCTAACTACTTTTGCAGCAAAATTCTAAAAATAGAAAGTTGAAAAGGTCATGAAGCCTTACAGAGGTCATTTTGGCTCACACACATTATTCTAAACCATAAACACGCCAATGTCTTCCACCAGAGAGAGTACTAACAGCATATATAGGTCAAAGGGTCAGCAATGCTTAAGAAAGTATACGATTACTTGATACAGACTGAAAGAGTTTCTCTATAACAAGTACATTACAGCACATTAAACCCATTTCTGACAAAGTATAAAATTATATATGTCAATGCAAAATGTCTGCTACAGTTTTGAACTCCCTTTGTATAGTTTGCATATTTTTCACATGTATATGAGGTTGACTGATTTAAAAATGAATGAGTATTTAGGGCATTGTAAACAGTCAATGATTTGCCCTGAGGATGCTAGCTGGTATTTGCGAACTAGCCACATTGCTGCAGAAAATTCCCAGCATGCAACCTGTATTTCATAGCATAAAAAACACAGAAAATGGATGACATGAGAGCCAATATATAGAAAAGGAAGTAAATTCTGACCTCTGCAGCCTGTGTCTCTTGGTGGAGCAAAGTAAGACCCGTTAAATCTTCAAGGAAGGAATGTGAAGAGTTGAAAACATTAGCCAAGAAGTCGAATTTTTCTTTTTCATACTGATCAATCACCTAGAAAAAAAAAACATTTTTGAAATTGCTTACATATAGGTGAAGTTCACAATCAATCAAGTAATGAATCAATCAACCAATCACATTTACATTCTAATAGCCTGCTTCTGTCAAACTTCTTGCTAGACTAATCTGTTCACATCCTTAATCACCTATACCTTTACTGTTACAATAGAGAAGATGTGGAGGAAAACCGATGGACCTTTAATTTTGTAAAGATCTCTACTGAATAAAATGTTCTACAATTATGGAACCAATGTATGCATTTTTTCTGTCTCATTTAGCTAGGGCAAATTTAAGAACAACCCAAATAAAATATTAGTTTTCTTTTAAAGGGGAAATGCAGATGGTTAGAAAATGTTGGTATCTGCCTGTATTGCACAGATGTCACCACTGGTGAAATTTTCCCTCTCCAGTTCTCAGCCATTCTCCAGAATATTGCTATTCTTCTTTCAGTGGTAGGAATGTGTGGAAGCGTATATTTATAAAGGATATTGGGAAGCTTTGATCAGAAATTAAAATAGGTGTAGAATTGCTTGAGGTGCAGGTACTGGCCCCCAACCAGGTTCTAAGCAAGTTTCCACTGTGACACTAAAAACAATTTACTACTAGAGCCTTCTGATCCTCCCTCTCTATGCAGGAAATTGTGGAAAAGCTAATATAGAACATCATGTTTTAGTTACTTACATTATCTGCATTTAAAAATAAATGTGTTTTTAATTTATAAGAGAATTGAACCGAGATATTTTTATATCTGCTTGGAGTTCAGTTTTAAAGCTGCATGTCTACTGTATATGAAAGACAGTACTGATTTCCAAAGATAATAAGCCTATTTGGATGTAATGGTGGGGCTTATGTGGTCAAATAAACCATTAAACTATACCAGTATATATATATGGCCATCAATAGAGTCACCAATGCCTGGAAGATTTTTGAAAATGACCCAGACAAAATGATACCTTGGTTTTCCTGGCTGGGTAAAAAACCTTTTTGTAAAAAAAAATATACATTGTTGTGTAGTCTTTACAGGAGGCCCCTCATGGGCTCTGTAAAGTAAGTAAATAACACTAATTGAGTGGATCTAAGAAACTGGCTTAATGGACCCTTAGTCCAGAAAGCCTCTCCAAAGCAAATATTAATACACTTATAAATGGTATACCCCCCAAACGGTGTAACGATAAGCAGCAGACTTTGCAACTTTGCATTTTAAAAAAAAAAAATTCAACAAGTTGTCATATTTTGATACTAAGTAGACTTGCAGCCCCAAGACACCGGTCACATGGATCGGTTTATCGCGCGTTTTCCACTAATAAATTACTCATATTTCCGAGCGATATCGCTCTATGTAGCTTGACCAAAACATTGCAATGGAGCTGTTCACATCTCACAGCTTAATGTCGTCTGAGCTTGTCGCTCGTACATGACCCTTTTTCCCCGCGGATGTCGAGGGATTCGGCTCCAATAGACTCAATGGTGTTGCACATTACCAGCGATATTGTGCGACTTTGTTGCGCGATATCGCGCTACAGAAGGGTCACTTTTGCACAGCAATATGGAAGGAAAGAATGATGTCACATCAAGACCGCAGTTGATTGGTTACAGCCCAATGCAGCAGCGATGAAGTCCCTCCCCAAAGTCGCACTACGTAGCGCGACAAAATGTGCATTGTCACGCAATATAGCGCAATGTAGCTCAATGCCTCTCACGAAATCACGTGATTCTACATGTCGCTCAGTGTGAATGGGTTCTAAAGCTTGCAGTATATTTTTAGAGAGCACCAATACCTACTGATATGCCCCTACCTTAAAAGTGAGGGGAGGTATAGGATAGGTCGTTAACTAGATTTTTTTTGTTTGTTTAGTAAATGGCAGTTGTTTTACCCATTCTATATTTTCTTTGCTCATACATCAGCTTCACATGCTCTAGTGTGCCTCCCAGACAGATTAGCTTAAAGAGTATATTCCTCTTGGAATGGAAAGGGGGTTGTATTTGGCCAGGCTTGCTGTGGTTACAGTAATGTTCACATAACATGCATCAGTGCTGCAAAGATTATTTTAGCGTATATTTAAACTTCTGATTGCATATCCAAACATTTGCCCTTAAACGGCATGCAGAAGAACCACCACCATCACATGGGCCAAAATGTCACTTAGGAGGGGGTAGGGTCACACTTCTAATCCAAGAAAGTTGTTATTTGTATACCAGAGCACATGCAAATTCAACACATGGGTAATTCTAGTGGTAAACTGGAAAATGGACCAGGTTTACAAGCACCTGGGGGTGACTGCTGTGTACCAATAGAAGCAGATTAGATGCTTTGATCTCTGCTTCAATACGAGTTAGGTATAGTAATCCAGTGAGTCGCATCAGCCCGATCAGCTATGAGAACCATACTGGACAACAGCCCTATAGCATCTGCCAAATTGCTTTGCATCAATGAAACTGAATCCTACAATGGCTTGAGATAAACTGGTTGTCACTGTTTCCCACAGTACCTTCCAATCTGTGAGTGAATGAATGAAATCAGATTCCCAGTGTAGCATGTACAGATGTTTTGGGAAAAGTTCAAAAGGTGATTGATTCATGGCCAAAATTTAGTGAAAGTCTGCCCAGTGCCAACTATATAGAATAAACAAGCTTAATTTTTTTCTTCAAAAGCAAAGTGTAGCTAAGCAAATTTTTTGTCTCTCTTTATAATTGAGAATAATTTTGTAAAAGTACAACTTTAATTATTTTTCTTTAAAACAGCATGTTATTAACCACCAGTGTGCTCATCTAGTAAAACATTTACACACATTGATTACACACATTGATTCCGATTTACTAACGTGGTAGAGGCTATGTACTTTAAAAAATAATTTTCACCTATCTTAGTAGAAATTCACTTTGCCAAAAATACTCAATCAGGTGCAAGGAAAATAAAAATAAACGGTAGTTTTGCACTCAGCAAAAAATCATTTTCCGGTAGTTAATAAAGGAACACAGGATCAATAGAATTCAGGAAACAATTGAGTTATACTGCCATGTTTAGAAGGGAACTGGACCTTGCTTCAGTATCAAGTATAATGTGATGACATCACAGACCCTTAGACTGCCGAAGCAAGGGGGAGAAGAGGCTGTGATGTCACGCGGCCCGATGGGACTGAGGATCAGGTAAGCATATATTTTTTTATTTTAAACCCTAGACAAAAATGAAAACTTAACCCTTGCAGTGCGGGGTAATTTTTTTTCAAATGCCTGAAGTTGTTCTTTAGTTTAGGTGTGGTATAATTTTTAATTTTGTATCAGATTATTGAAGGAACAAATAGTAAAGCTTTTCCGCATCTCAAGAGTAAAAAATAGTATACTATAATACTATATAAAACACACATATACAATGTAGTGTGTGTGTGTGTGTGTACATTGCAACCAAGTTATAAATTGTTTTGTTCTAAACTTTAAGGGCCCACCACAAAGAGTGCATTCCAGAGCGTTCGGCCTCTTGAACGCAGCCCAGCCGGTTACCTGCGTTACACGACTGAAACAGTCAGGAAAGGGCAGAATCAGTGAGTAGTTACATAGAACACATACAGAAAATAATTCAATCAGTATTGGCTAACTTTAAAAAACACGAAGTTAGATTAGTTCTAGCCTCTAGAACACTGCTACGGAAGCCCACAACAGTCTCAAGACTAGAAAGGGCACTTCAAAAATCAATGGCTAAATGGAGCACATATGACCCATGGTGCGGGCCGTAACTACCATGAAAACCTCCAGTACGAGGAATGAAGGGAAAAAGACGAAAAGAGAAAGGAACAGCCATAAGAGCATTTGAGTGGTCAGGTAAAGATGTCAGATGAGAAGACCTGGCTCTCAACTGGCATTCCACTTCATTGTAAATGTGTTTAATAGGGTTGAGGTCAGGGGTGTGTACAGGCCACTCAATTTTCTCCACACTTGGTTAGTCAAACCATGTATTTATGTAGCTGGCATTCTGCACAGGAGTAATGTCATGCTGAAAAAGAAAAGGGCATTCCCCAGACTTCTACAAAGTTTAAAGTGCACAATTTTCTAAAATGTCCTTATATGCTGTAGAGTTAAAAGCGCTCTTCACTGGAAACACTGAAATACAATACTTCAAAAGGGTATGCACATACGTTTTGACATACAGTGTTTAACGGTACCATATCTCTCTTCAGTCATAACCCCTTTATCTACAATACCTCAATAAATCTTGAGAATGTAATGAGATAGCACAAGATTAAGCAACTGAAGAATATTACAGTTAGTTTGTAAGAAAGTTCTGTTCTTTTATTTTCTAGAATGCAGTTATTTTTGTTGTTTAGACCTACCTTGTAGTGGCATTAACCTCCCTGGCGGTCTGATTCTTTTTTTTTCGTTATTTTTTGTAAAAAAATCCCGCCGGTTCCGCCCCTTTGCGACGCGGACGCTCACAAGGGACAGAACCCGGAAGACAGATGCCGGCATCGGCCGGAGGACACAGCGCGGCTCGAGGGGCAAGGTAAGTAACGCTAAACTGTAATCCCGAGTGTGGCTCGGGGTTACAGCTTATGGTACTGAAAATTAACCCCAAGCCACAATCGGGATTACCGCCAGGAAGGTTAATACTGCATGCCAGGTTTCAGCCAATTCATTCACTGGTAGTGGTGGGCTCGGGTCTGTTCGCAGCCCCACGTGCCGAGCCCGCCAGGAAGCTGACAGCGCCAATCACAGGTACTGAGACATTATCCCGGTCCGCAGGTTCAGAGATCGGGATATGTCTCAGTGCCTGTGATTGGCGCTGCGTCGCTGTCAGCTTCCTGGCGGGCTCGGCACGTGGGGCTGCAAACACGCCCGAGCCCATTACTATTCACTAGTTCTTAGTAAAATATTTGGCCGAAACCTGCTTCACCACACAACATGGCTACCCATATTGTGTATGGATGACAGGTACCATTTATGCTATTGCTAAATCATACCTCCTAACTGTCACTGATATATACCCTGTTTCCCCGAAAATAAGACCTACCCCGAAAGTAAGACCTAGCACTATTTCTCAAGATTCCTGTAATATAAGACCTACCCCGAATGTAAGACCTAGTTTGGTGGTAGCATGTGAGGGGGAACTTGAAGAGCAGGAGAGATGGTATCAGCCTCCAGGGACAAGAGGGACTGTCTCTCATTTGGAACAAAATCCCTCTGTCCCTGTTTCCTCCTCAGTTGTCCCTCTTTTTGGTCTGATGTACAAATACCTATGAAGATTGAAGATGTTCTATTTAACTACCAAACGTGTTATTCTGTACTAAAACCTTTAGCAGATCTCTTAAATATCTTGCTTGAAAAATCTGTCTTTTTTCAAAAACCAGTATAAAAGAAAAGCAATGGTGGAAAAAAAACAACAATTTGGGGTTTAATGATTCATTAAGGGGTGTGTCCATTGCCAAAATACATAGTGCTGGAAGGTGTTCCTCTTTCTCATCACAGAAAGTTAGGAGGTACTGCTAAATTGTCTTGCAAGTAAGTAGGCAGAAAACATATTTAAACAAACCAGGTGACAGGCACAGAAAAATAACATACTTGTTGACATATCTTTGACATTTATGATCGAATTCTTATAATGTAAGTCACTATTATCACCTCAGGCCCCAAAAGCAAGATAAAATCAAAGGCTAGCGAGAACCAGTAGCACACTAGAAAGTATAATTACAGCGCCACACTCTTGTGGGAGACATCAAAGCTATTCCTTATGCTAATGCGTTGCTTGGAACACCATACTTATCTGCAAATGCAGCATTCCAAAAATAGTCTGCAATTTCTAAATATGCTGATGGAAGAATTTATACAGGTATGACATATATTATCTGGACACCCCTTATGGAGAAATTTCTAAAGTCAGGGAAAAATGTAAGTAGCTGCTGCTTTTAAGTAAAAATGCTCAGTGATTCATACTGCAAAGATTTCAAAGCAAATTTATGAAAACAGGTGAAAAATTAGTTAGTTCTCATCGACTGCTTATTCCTTTACTGGGAAAATTAACCAGTTTGTTTGGTATGAACAGCTGTTGTTTGCTACATTTTTTATATACCAACCTTGTTGTGTTTAGTACTAATTAAGTTAAAAGGGAACTAACCTAGGGTTAAATACACTTTATTAATTCTGCATTTTGACTCCACACGCTGTTGCCATTGTCCTCTGGGTGCCATAGTGGATACAAACTCCTTTGCCATCAGGGACAGCAGTACCTGCTGTGCAGCAGTGGGGACATCAGACAGTGGACAGGGCAGTATAGTACATGCTACCGCCAAACTAGGTCTTATTTTCGGGGTAGGTCTTATGTTCTTATATTGAAAAATAGTGCTAGGTCTTACTTTCGGGGTAGGTCTTATTTTTGGGGAAACACGGTATATATTAGTTTATAAAGAGCACCAAACAAGACAGAATTATATATAGTTTATAAAGAGCACCAAACAAGACAGAATTAGGGTCTAAAAAGTGTAATAAAGGATTAGGACTGATGTGAATGTTCTGTATGTAAAATGCTGCGTAAATTGTCGGCTCTATATAAATATTTATAATAAAGAAATAAACAAATAAATAAATGACAGCAAAGCCAACGGTGGTTTAAAGACCTTCCCCTTCTTCAGGCCTATAAAAACAGATAAAAACACATACAATATGTATTCCTAAATTAGCTCATTAGATTAAAGCTGGCCATACACCTTACAATTATCTGCAGATTTTCTGTGGTCAGATGTAAGAAGGTAAAACAGATTCCTCCATTTACACTGTGTGGATGGAGTAATCTCCACCTGGGCCAATCTGTTGCACTTTTTCCATCTGACAACAGAAAATCTGCAGATAATTGTAAGGTGTATGGGCACCTTTAGAGTATATAGAAACACAGTGGATGTTTTGTGTTGTCGTTTATGAACCATTCTGTATTGTTTGGCGTACTCCTTGGCAGTATATAAGCAAAATATATTCATTTCTGTATTGTATGTGGAACATCTCGTATTTGGCGATAGCGGCCTCACTGAAGACATTGTGCTTTATCATGTTCTGAACGATCTTCTACATAAATTCAGCACAATGGCATAGTGGTCAGTACTTCTGCCATGCAGCACTGAGGGTCCCTGGTTCGAATCCCGGCCAGGTCCTTAGATTTTAGGGACCTTAGATTTTAAGCTCATTGAGGGCAGGGACTGATGTGAAAGCTCACTGTGTAAATTGTCGGCGATATATAAATACTTATAAAAAATAAATTAATCCAGCGCCTCCCCTGTACTTGTTCCAGATCTGAGATCAACTATTCCGGCCATGATCAGCTTCAATCTGCCCCTATTTCCACCTTGACTGACCTGGCCTGGATGAAGTAACTCATGCGCAAGCAAGTTAATTAATCCCGCCAACGTGGCATGCCAAGAATGTGCACTCAGCTGTGCATGTGCACAGTAAAGAAGCTTGTAAGAAGAAGTGTCAATGGAGTACAAGTGTGGTGACGTCACCGCACTTGTATTGCATTTGAAACTACAAGATCCTCTGCAAGGTGGCAGTTGGGACTGGTATTTTCTCCATTCCTGCCAAGGGACCTGTAATCATGTGACCATGTGTCATGTTAGATCCTGAATATGGGTGTAACATCCAACATGATATAAAAGGTAAAGTTAGCATTTAATAATATTGAACAAAGCCTAAAGTCAGTATTCGGTATGGGAAATAGTGCCCAAGAAAGAGTGTAATAGTTCATGAAAATATTTTCTATCCTAATTAGAGCCAAGAGTCCTGTGGTATTGGTACTCTTTTATGCTTGGAGACAACCACTCGAACCATGCAACTGCAACTTGGAGAATGCATTATACCTGCACAATTCCCGAACTTTGGGGACAGTATGACATACTTTTTCTATAGTCCTGCAGCACTGGATAACTAGAGTTATCGTTTTGTTTACATAAAATTTAGGAGGATAAAAGGGGGTTATTTGCACAAATCCTCAAATCGCAACTGTCGACATTTAGTTATGGGTAACATGTTACTTTGTATGCTCTCTTGTGCTATATGTGCATTATGGCCTGACTTTACCATTATCTGAACATTTGCTATTAGAAACTATAGAAAGGATGAAATCTCTTTAACATTCAATCTAACAATGAATGGTATGGTCAGATGTGCATAATACTATTGAAAAGGAAGCTCTAGATGAAATTTTTTTTTTTTTTTTTAGGTTTGCTTAAAATGGGTCCTCTATCCAGTTTCTGTTGCTGTCCAGGTCCTTTCTGGAGAAGCTTCCCCATATCTTCTTGCCCTAGAGACACCCAGGGCATTTCTTCTAGTGATCTCTTGGTTTACCCTAAGAGGTTAGACAGTATAACAGGCTCCCTTGTAGATTTTCCATATGGCAAACAGGAATTTCAGATAAATAAAATGACCTGGGTGTCACAGGGCAAGAAGTGAGAAAATATATGCATGTAGGAAAAGAGAGAGCCACAAAACCCTTCACTTTTCTATCCAAAATGGTTGGAATTGCACTTTATGTCAGAATTACAAATAACAAAAACGTTTTACATGTATACCCGTGACATGTGAAACTTATCTATGGCTCTTAGTAGACATCTACAGGGCACATGTAGTCTAACAAGATTTTGCTTTAGTGCACAAAACACTGATATAGTCATTGACTCTGTAGTCAATGCTACAAATGTAAACATCGAGTAGGGCTTGCCAGGCAAAGGTCTTGTAAGTACTAAATAAATATCAGTGCATAGCAAGATCCTGGCAGCACTTATACTTGCACAGAAGGAGTGACCTTCCCGTCCACACACACAGGGAAGGTTCCCATACACAAACAGGAAAGGGAGCAGAGGAAGGAAGCCGAGCCTGTTCTCTGTGAGGACAACATTGGACAAAGCAAATGGTTTCATTCAATACTGATGGGCAGGACCATAAAAACAGCTTTTAAACCAAGGGCCAACCACTCTGTCTACAAAATGATATCTTCAGGATGCAAGCACCTTAAATGGTAATAAAGGACCAGTCAGTGAGTAAAAGGGATTTTGTAATTCAGGAAAAACTCCATAATAGGAAAAGTTCCCTTAAAGGAACAGTGTTATGTTTTCCTTTTTAACAATAACATAGTTAGTATGATTCATTATTTCTATTTAAAAGCTGTGTAGAAGATCATTTCCAGTAATTGCTTTGTTTACTTCATGCTACAGAAGTCTCCTGTAGTGCTCTAATCTCAGTAAAAATAAGGCAGGGTCAGGGGCGTACTGCCCAAGGGCCCACGGCCAGTAGGGGGCCCGTGGCCTCCCCCTCAAGGGTTGCCACCTGTCAGTCCGGGTTTTGAGTCCTGTATGTGCACACAAGATGTCAGGCAGACGTGGCAACCACGGGGTCCGGGTGACTTAAACACAGGGTGCAGATATGTCTTGAAGGGCACAGGGGTTCTCCTCTAGGCAGATGCGTTGTTCGCTATTGCTCCTTGCTCTCTCCCCTGGCTGTCTCTCCTCTTTCTTTCTCCTGGCTATCTCTCCTCGCTCATCCCCCTGGCTGTCTCTCCTCGCTCTCTCCCCTGGCTGTCTCTCCTCGCTCTCTCCCCTGGCTGTCTCTCCTCGCTCTCTCCCCTGGCTGTCTCTCCTCGCTCTCCCCCCTGGCTGTCTCTCCTCGCTCTGCCCCCTGGCTGTCTCTCCTCGCTCTTTACTGTATATTCTCCCCCAACAATTTCTAGTGTTATTACCAGTATTACATTTGTCTTTATATAATGTTCCAGGTGCCCAGAGTTGTGTAGAAGTATTGTAATAGAACAGCACTGCATTATTTACTACCGTTATTTACTACGGTGCTCTGCGTTCTTTACTACTGAACTGTGCATTATTTACTATTGAGAGCTGCCTTCTTTACTAACTACCGAGCTCTCCGTTCTTTACTACCGAGCTCTCCGTTCTTTACTACCGAGCTCTCCGTTCTTTACTACTGAGCTCTCCGTTCTTTACTACCGAGCTCTCCGTTCTTTACTACCGAGCTCTCCGTTCTTTACTACCGAGCTCTCCGTTCCTAACTATTGAGCTCTGTGTTCTTTACTACTGAAATGTGCGTTACTACTGAGCTTTGCGTTATTTACTACTAACCTCTGCATTATTAACTAATAATAATAATGAATAGCTAATAATAGTTAATCTCTGTAACACAAGAATGTATATGCAGGTGAGGCATGTGGATGTGTGGGTGCTTGTATATGGGTGGAGCACAAGGGGTCCCCATAATCTCGTACTGTCCGGGGGCCCCAAGTGTTGTCAGTACACTCCGGACGCACCCATTCTGCTCAAATCTATAACCATGCCACAAGTAGAGTAGCAAAAGGAGCACCTATTAGATTTAATATGGTGGATTGAGTCTAATTGGCTTTTCCTTCCTTATTCTGCAAAGTAGTCTGGATCTGACTGCTCTGGCTGCTATACAATCCGCTGTGCCAGGACATTTGAAGCACTGAAGCAAAGTTTAGATTTTTCAAGTAAACACAGAATATTATTCTTATTTAGAGAGATTAAACAACAATTCTAGCCAACAAACAAAAGCAATCAATGACTTTTAATACTATCCAAAAACTCTGCAACTGTGCCAAAATCAGAAAGTTCACTCACCATTTAACTTAGTTGAGATCTATGCAATCTATTGCAGCCAGATTTCAAAGAAGCGCATCACATGTGGTGTGGGTGGGCCTGAACCCTGAATCTGTGCTGAGCAAGTTCTTTTCTCACTGCAATGCAACACCCATCAGATACAACCTTCCAAGGCAGGGTTGAACCTGTACAGTGACTATTCAAATATCTCCACTAATATATTGATATACCAGGTAAAACGATGTAAAACAGGTAGCAACCGAATGTGCATGTGTTTTGGAATACTTTGCACTACAAACAGATAGCAAGAGTTTCCAGATCACTGTCAGAAGGGCATGGTATTGACTGCTATAAAAAGGTACTTACAACCATTGTACAATATTTTTTTTTGTCCAGACATGTCACCCTCATTTAATTTTCTTACAACTTGCCCATCATGCACAGACCAATGTAGTGCGCAATTAGCGCTCGTCAGCACCACCACCTGACTGATTTTCATCGATCGAAAGGACAGATTTCCATTTGAGCATGTGCAGTTTTCACCTTGAGATTTTTGTTGTACAACTACGCCACTAACTTGTCAATTTTTTCCAACTAGATAAACGTTTTGTAGCCTGCTTGAAAGACAAAAATCTGCCAGTTGTACAGTATTTGAGGTTGTGCACTTCCCATCAACTGGCAGATTTTCGGACGAAAATGCAATCACAGAAAACAATCTCCAGACAATTGTAAGGTGTATGGGCACCTTAACACAGCTATCTCTGGATGCAATACTGAGGTAATAAGTGGGTAGGCTTTTTTTTCTCCCAAGGTTTATTTTACTTATTTTTGAGTTAAGTGCACCTTTCTAGTATTTGCATTGCAATAGTATTATTTTAGAGAGATGACAAACTCGATTATCCATGATTCTTGGGGGAAGGTTGCATCTAGCTGACATAGAAAAAGGTTATTTGGCTACTAAAGAGATTTGATAAAATTAACATTTCTTTTTTTTTTCTCCTAGCTGTAACCAAATCCAATAGAAAGACCATAGTGTGCTACTTGTAAAGGATTTGCAGAGTGCACAAATCTGCAAACCAAGAAGCTCAGCTCTCAGCCTGACGTGAACATATTACGGATCTATACGGGATCTTTGCCCACTTTTCAAAACATAAACACAATTCTGGGGAGGATTGTTGATCTTAAAGCATTGATACGCAGGTGGAAATAGTTCATGAGTACTGATCAAACTTTTGTACAACTTTTCTGTTGGGATCTCTAATCTACCGGAGGTAACAATTGGCCATTAAAGGAGAACTATGGGTTTAGGGCTTTTCCCCATAGTTCTCCGAAGGGTAACGGGGGATACAAACTAGCGTTCTCCCGTTACCCAAAGCTCAGTATACCGCGAGCTGTATCCTGAGACGCCGCAGGTGAAACGGATCCTGACAATTATGTCTGGATCCGCCCAGCTGCGTGAGCGACAGCTGGCTCTGCCTATCTAGAAGCAGAGCCAGCTGTGCCGGCCCCCTCCCCCGTTCGTTCCGCCAGTCAGCGCTGGAGGATCGGACAGGGGAGGGGAGAATCCAGTCACTCCCGTCACGGCTCTCTGCAGCGACAGGATCCAGAAGTGAGCGAGCGCCGGTATGTGTTCGCTCAATTCTCGATCTACAGTTTCTTTGTCACAGGTCGGCTCAGATTATGAGGCTGAGTGAAAAGCACTCACCTCATAATTCTCCTTTAAAAATTGTTAGTTGTGGAGGCGCATGCGCGCGGCTGTCATGTCAGACGTCCTCTGAGACAGCTCCGTAGCCCGCCCGCACAAACCTCTTTTTAGCGGCCCGTGCTGCAGCCAAGATGGCGCCCGTGACTCACTCTCCCGCGCGGCCAGTCTCAAACTCCAGCAGTGATATGGAGGAGGAAGACATTAGTGGTAGAGAGGGGGATCGCTCCCGAAATCGGTCACAGTCGGCGCTCCTGCAAAGGTTTGAAGCAATGCTGCAGAAATCCCTACATTCCACCTCCAAACAGATCACAGACAGGCTCCTTAAGGAGATTCGTGATATAAGCCACCGCACCGCGGCCTTGGAGGATCGCTGTGATGATATAAAAGCGGACCTGTCTGAAGTCACCGGAGATCTAAGTGCTTTACGTGACGAAAACTCTCAGCTACTCTCCAAACTGGAGGATCTGGAAAATAGATCCCGCCGCTCCAATCTGCGCATATGAGGCCTACCAGAGCACGTCACGGACCTCTACTCCACCACAACGGCACTCTTTCAGGAGCTGGCCCCGGAGCTCCCCATTGATAGGCTGGAGATCGAGAGGGTCCACAGGACCTTGAACCGCAAACGCCCAGATGGTCCACCACGGGATGTGTTAGTTAAGTTACACTTCTACCGTACTAAAGAGGCACTTATGGCGGCAGCAAGGGCCAAGTCAGCTCAAGCCCCACTGTCCTTTTAGGGTCATGAATTTCAACTGTTTGCGGACCTGGCGCCCTCGACTATTTCCAAACGAAGAGCACTACAACCCTGTCTGGAGATCCTTATCAAACACCACATTCAGTACAAATGGGGGTTCCCCTTCCGCCTACTGTTCTCACATGGAGGTAGGCACCATGCATGTGTGACTTTAGAAGAAACCCAAGCCAAGCTGGCATCACTAGGCCTCTCGGAATCCCACCAGCCATCCTCGAGCTCCCGCTACAACCCCACTGCCTCTTCTAATCCTCACTCTCCCTTAGGTCCAGAATGGGTGAGTACATTAGACTTCCTCAAAATACGTTTTTGCCATGACCCTTAATCTACTGAGTCTAAATGTCCAAGGACTCAACTCTCCCAATAAGCGCACGCGAGCTTTTAGGTTCTTTAGATCCACGCATGCTAGCATTATTTTTCTTCAAGAGACTCATTTCTCGAGAACTTCCTGCCCCAAATACTTTGGCTCCCAATTCCCCATCATTTATATGGCCAATGATTCCTGCAAACGGAAGGGAGTCCTCATTGGCTTCCGTGGATCAGTAAATTTTGTCTGCCACTCTGAGACCAGAGATCCGTTGGGACGCTACTTGATCCTCACGGGCCTGTTGGAAGATAGAGAGACCACCCTAGTATCTTATTACGCTCCAAATACAAACCAGATTACCTTCTTCAGGGACCTCCTCGAAAAAATAGCCTCATGCTCCACTGGAGCAATCATAATGTGTGGCGACTCCAACCTGTTGTTATATCCTCATCGAGACAAATCCAGTGCATCTGCTTCATCCTTGCACACAGCGAAACCGTTCAGAGACTTAATATCAACCTACTCTCTGATCGATAGTTGGAGGGAGGCTAACCCCCATAAGACTGATTACTCCCACTATTCTTCCCCGCACAATATGTTCTCTAGAATAGATCATATCTTCACTGATGCATCTCTAACGCCCCACATTCTTCACTCCCACCTAGTCCCGGTGCCGTGGTCTGACCACTCTGCCGTCACCCTACTCCTCCCATCCTCCCTTCCTAATACCAAAGCCACGTCTTGGACCCTTAATGATTCTCTTCTGTCTGATCCCTCCTCCAAACTCCTGATTGAATCCTACATCATTGTTAAGAACCTGGGCTAACTATCGCCTTTCCTGGTTGGGTAGGATTGCGGCTGTCAAGATGACCCTCCTACCGAAAATCCTCTACCTATTTAGAGTCCTACCAGTGGGTGTCCCTGCCCCTATACTGCATAGACTACAATCACGCATTTTTACCTTTATATGGGGTGATAAGCGACCCAGAATTCCCCGTCGTACGCTTTATCTCCCAAAGTCTCAGGGGGGTCTGGCAGTCCCGAACTTACTCAAATATTATCAAGCAGCACAAATAGGCCAACTCTCTAAATGTCATGCGAAGTATGAGTCCCCGGCTTGGGTGGCGTTAGAAAACGCTTTGACTCACCCATCAGTACCCAAGAGATGGACAGTAGGCTCCTCCACTATTGTGATACTTTTAATGCACTGTGTTTTGTGGTTTATGTATGACCTGGTCACAACAGGCATCAGTTGTTACAATTATGTGTTTATGACTGTCTGTATTGTAAATCTCAATAAAAACCATTTGAGAAAAAAAAATTGTTAGTTGTCCATATTACCAGGATGATCCCAACAAAAAATCTTCCTGATGAGCATGAACATTTTAATACAAGTTTGGATATTGTTGGTAGACATTTCATACACTGCACCACTTTTTCTAACAAGTCAGATCAATAATTTCTTCATTGATCTGATCTACATATCCACAAAATAAGAATGCTGCATAAAATGGATAGGATTGTCTGCATGCTTTTTATGCCAACATGTGTGTGCCTTCAGGCAGTATATGATCTGAATTTCACATATGCCTCTTCTGTTGGCTGTCAGAATGTCCCCATTATGATCTATAGTGCCAAGAACTGGAAAAAAATAATAGGATTGTTATCCAGGCTAAAAATGACCTAAAACACAAGATGAGTATTATTTTTCCATTACACTCAACTTACTTTACTGATCTACTTATTCTACAGCACTAAGTGGAGCTCCCCTTAAATATTTAATTGTAGGAGATTGTGGTCTTAGGTCAGTTAATGGAAATGTGAACAGCTCCCTCATTCATTTAGTGCTGCCTTGAACTTCACTATTAAGTTTAGAAAAAAATAGCCCTGTAATTTTTAAAAATTTTCATTTGGAATGTACATTTGTGCTAGAACTGCATTACAAAACCAAAGCACATTAAAGGATTGACTCAGAGGTATGATCTAAAAAAACACTTGAACACACAGTATGTGGGGGCAGGGGACTTACATTTTTTTCTTTTTTTTTTTGTGACTTTTATTTTCTTTTTAAACATGTTTTAACTTTACACTTAACTTTATTACTATCACATAATGCGCTAAGAAGCCCCCTATGTGATAGCAAATATGCAGTAAGAGGTCCTCTTTATAGAGAAATCAGGGGTCTATAAGACCCCTAATGTCAACTGGGGACCCCCAAAGAAGCTGATGAAGCTTCTCCCCAGCTACAGAAGCCAGAAAAATGACAGCTGAAGACGGAAGTGATATAATACATATCACTCCCGCATTCAGAGGTCGGAGGGGAGACCAGTGGGAGGACCTGTGCTGATCTCCCTCCGATCTCCATTTAGACAGCCACCGTGCCCGAGATAGGTGGCAGAGCCCAGGATAGGTGGTGGCATGAGGGAGGGCGGCACACACTGGCACTCAACATACAAGCGATCAGGTGGCTCTATAGCCACCCGATTGCTTGTATATAAACAGACATCGCTGCCTGTTTAAAATGCTGTCAGTTTCACACTCTTGCACGCCACTCCGGATCTCATGTATAGTTAGCTCATTTGGATTCAAATTTTAGTCCATTATGGAAGCGAACTTGTAATGGTGGCTACCAGTGACGTGCGGTACCTCTTGCTCCGGGTGAGGCATTCCCCAGCCTCGCCCCCAGCACGTTCCGCCCATTAAGGTAACTGAATTCATTTATAAGCTTTAACTCCTGAGTTTAGTGTCACTTTAAGGTCAATTAACAAAAGAGCAGTAAAGCAGCCACCAGAAAGCTGAATCTGTTGTCTAGAGCTTCCACCTGCTGGCTGCAAGGGTAAATATAATAAAATAATTTGCAATATAAATATATGCCTGAATTATATAAAAAAATCTAACCCCTTTATTTTCACTCCTGATTTTCAGGAGCAAAAATGTTGTCTGAAATGAAGCTTGGAAATCCACCCTAATGCTAATGAGCACCTTGGAAGTGCAAGTACTAAACAACTAATCCAACTCTCCAACTCTGGCAAAACTTTTTTTTTTCCCCCCTTTACTCATTCCAAACCAATAGAAAACCCTTTGGCATTCTAGATTCACACTTTGCAGAAACAATGGCTGAGATGTTGCTTGTGTCATCACCGTTCTAAATATGCCACACTGGATAAACAAAGTACCCAACTGTTCACATATAAAGGCCTCTTTGTTTCCTCCACTTATACTTAACCCAATTGAAGAACTTCATCTGCAGATCTTTCCCGAACAAAAGGCAACATTGTCTGCTTGACTTACACCATTTCAAAGGCGGATAAAAAAATAAAAATCAGCAAAAAAAAACAGCTGTGTTTTGGGAAACGTCTCTGATTTCAGTTTTGGATGACAGCGTACAGTTCTGTGTTTAGAGATCTGCCATTACTGGTCAATAAAATACACATGAGCAGAATGCTCTCTACCCTAAATAATTTTGTCGGATTACATGGCTATTATTTTTCGGTATGATTTACTACAGCGCCTACATTAAGGCAGTTATTAAACATACATGCTGATATTAGGGTAGAATTCCAGTAAACAGACAATTCAGCATTCTGTGTAATTTATTTAAAGTGGACCTACCATTAAAAATCACACGCCACATAAATCAATAGGGCACATGTTAGCACTATCAAATAACATATTTGAGTAAAAATGAAAAGAAAAAAAAAAAGCTCTCTCTCACTGCTCTGAGCTCCATCATGCAATTTGGAGAATAAGCAAAGATGACACATTCTCTGCCACCAGGTGCATTGTAGGTGTTTTACATAACAGGAGGCTGCACAAATGCTGCATAGATGTGAATGTGGTATTTTTCACAGGAAATGGATAGATATACAAAACTGAACTGCCTTGGATAGGAGTCCCGCCCCCAGCAGGAGCCGCCCCCAGAGCTGAGCTTCTTTTTTGTGCCTAGCATCCTATTCCTGCAAGTGACAGTATAACCCATCGGTACAGTGATCCAGATCTCCGCCGTGTCCTTCAATGAAATTGGTATTTCTCATTAATCAATACATTAACAGTATATCATCTATAACTAAATTGGCACAATTTTTTTCTCTCCTCAGTAGACACCTTCCAGAAGTTTTTCATTATTTGCAGGCAACTTGCAATCACCAAATTTTATATATACTGTATGTGGGTGGCACAGTAGTGTAGCACTTCTGCCTTGCAGCACTGATGGTCCCTGGTTCAAATCCCGGTCAGGATACTATCTGCAAAAAGTTTGCATGTACTCCCTGTGGGTTTCCTCCCACACTCCAAAGACCTACTGGTAGGTTAATTGCCTCCTGTCTAAATTAGCCCTGCCTTTCAGAAAATATATAATGTTTTGGGTTTGAAGCAATTTTCAGGCCTAAAATGTGGATTATAACACGGGTGCAAAAAATGGGGGGGAAAGGCCTTGGTCATTAACGGGTTAAAAAGTCTGAAGGGGGGGCGTGGCCAAGCAATGGAGCCGTAGAGACGTGTGAGCACTGAGCTCTGCGCCCCTGTGTACTTATTCAGCTGACTGACTGCACCAAACTCACCCCAAATCCTCATGATTGCTAACCGGAGACTGACCCGATCCAGCAAGAAGACTCCCCGGTGGACGATACCCGGCTACTTCTCCCCGGCAGCTCCACGAAGCCCGGCAACCAGCCCTGCACGCATGGAGTCGAGCGGCCATCTTACCTCCCGCACGGAGCGACATCCGCGACCAGGTCAGTCCACATCAGCCGAGGCCCCCTCGCCACCCGGACACTTAGGATATGACCGCTCCCCGATTCGATCACCGAGGCGCCATGACACCGCCTCGCAGCCGGCAGACCCGACACCACAGTTAACACCGGCCCTGGCCTCAGTACTGGGGGAAGACATCAGGGCCCTGCTGCACTCCCTAGCGACCAAGGAGGACGTGAACCGCCTTGCACAGCAAGTGGAAGGGACACTACGCAGGGAGATCGAGGGGGTCGCTCAGGCGGTTGGTGGCCTCGAACAGCGGGTGGTTACCGTAGAAACGGCTCGCGATGACCTGACAACTCGGGTCTCGGCCCTAGAGTTAGCGGTGGCGGCCCAGCACAGGGCCCATGCCCTGTTGTTTCTCAAAATGGACGACAGTGAAAATAGAAACCGGCGGAACAATGTACGCCTGAGGGGGGTCCCTGAGTCTACGGCCGGAACCGACCTAAGATCCACAGTTCAGGGCATACTGAATCAGCTCCTAGACCCTGTGACTCCCATAGAAATGGACCGCGTGCACAGAGTCAACGGCCCCCGGGGCGCGGACCGCACAGACCTTCGAGACGTGTTATGCAGGATACACTTTTATGTGCAGAAAGAGGCTATAATGAGACAGGCCTGGCTCAAGAAGTCTGTGGACTTCGATGGTGCGGTGATCACTGTTCTGCCGGATCTATCCAGGCACACTCTCTACCTCAGACGACTGATCAGACCGCTCCTCCAACAGATAGCAGCGGCAGGAGCAACCTACAAATGGTGTCACCCCTTCCATCTCCAGGTGCAGAGGAACGGAGCTGCATTTCTCCTGATGACGCCTGATCAGTTGCCCGAGCTGTTCACCTTTCTGGATATCGATCCCTTTGAGGTCCCAGACTGGCTTCTGGACCCAGCGGCCTCGAGGCCCACCCTACCGATGGCTCCCCGACCCCAGAGACCACGCAGAGGGCGTTCTCGCTATCGATCCAGGGTTGAGAGGGCCCCTGACCCGATTTCCCACGAACCATGAGATCATCCTACAGGAGCCCAGTGTTACCCCGCCGACGTGGTCCCATCAGCCTCAGTAATTTACTTCAGGACCGTTTCGAGAAGACAGCTGACCCTCGGATGATGGTGGCTGGACTACTCCTCTAACTTGAGGCCTCACGGCTGGCATCGAACGATACCTTACTCTCTCCCCCCCACGGCTCCCCCTCTCCCACAGCACGGATTATATCCTTTTTCTGGAACAGACAATCATTCCATAGGGGTGCCGGGACCGGGAATCCCACAGTTACTGTCATTCCAACAGGATGTCATAGCAAATCTTTGCCTTAATACTCTTATTTTACAGGTAATCCGAGATGGTGGGCTTTCAATGGGCCCTGCCAGCTGGTGACTCCCACATGAAGACCCCGGGCTCGACTGCTGTTCCTTGGTGGGAGTTGTCAATTTGGGAGTCCTCCTTCCATCTGGGGAAGCAACCCGGCTGCTCTGCACTGGGGTGCTCATTTCTCAGCTGTCCATTGAAAAGCCTTGGGCCGCAGAGATTGGGGCCCAGCTACTATACCCTCAACAGGGCGGGCACCCCGATTTATTCTTCATAGAGTGGGCCTCCTACCGATATCACACTATCCAACATGGGGTCCCATGTGGGGTAGTCAGTCCCATCATCATCCCGTTTCATCTACCCTGACTGGGACACCCTTTAGGTTTCACGTTCGTCGGGGCGACGGGACCGACCAAACGAGTTGGGCAGATCCCAACTGTCACCCCGGTTTAAAAATCTTGGGGACATGATACTTTAGTGAGTACACAGGGGAGCACCTCACTGCGCTCCCTTGCTTCACATTTTCCCATCTAGGTTCCCTCATCGCTTGAAGCGTAGAGGGCTGTTTACTAGTTGTGCTTGTTTAGTTTAGTTCTAAACGTTAAACACTTGTTGTTATACTGTATAGGTGTATTGCCCCATCCTAGTAGCCTTGACAGTGGGCATACGCTTTAACTCAGTTCTACTGTTTTGTTCTGCCTTCAAACTCCTACTCCTCTGCTTATTCTCTCTTCACTTCTTCTCCCCCCCCCCTCCCACCCTCCACCCTTCCCCAGCATGCGGGGTATTTTTATCTCTCCGCCCCCCTCTCCCCTCTACTTTTTGTCCTATCGCTAGAACCCCTACTCTGTACAATCAGAAAAAACCCTGATATCTCTGGTCTTCTCCCGGGCCCACGGACCCATAAAATTGCTGGCTACGCAGATGACTTGCTTTTTATCCTGACTAATCCCACGATCTCACTCCCAAATTAGGCCAAGGCCCGCATCCCCCTGTGCTGGAAAAGTGTCACTCCGCCATCGGTGGGGATGTGGCTCCGCAAGGTTGACGAAATTCGGGTGATGGAGGAACTTACTGCAACGCTACACCACACTGACCGGGCATTCCGGAAGACATGGTTCTATTGGCTAGAGTTCCTCTACTCCGCGGAATTTGGTATGTTGATGGTGGAATAACTCCTATACCACATATGAGCATTGGATACTTAAACATCCCATGGACAGGATTGGCCTTGCTGAGCCACATGTCATATCTGAGTTGAGTTAGGACATGACCGTAATTCCTGAGCGGATCCCCGTTAGACCCCCTCCTTGACTCCCATGCACGCATCCTGTGACCTCAACTTACCTCATACCTGACGCCTTTATCCCCTCATCCCCCACCCCCCCCTTCCTGTATTCCAGATCTCTATCTCTCTTCCTCTCCTCCTTAGTCTTTTACCTACCAAACATAATATGTAAAACTGCATATCCCTCTGTGCTTCCTTCTGTTTGTGGCTTTCACTGCTTATAATATGAAAATGCAAAATAAAGAATTAAAAAAAAAAAAAAGTCTGAAGGTCCTCTTTAATAAAAGAACCAGAGTGGGAAAATCACAGCAACCAGAGGTCAGCTTCCATACTACTGGGAAAACTAAATTATGACTGGTTCTTAGTACATATTGACATTGATCTACAGTATGTGTGCTAAATAAAAGACTTCTGCAAAGAAGGGAAAAAACCTCAACGGTGGTAAGAAAAATACAGAGCATATTACAGCAGATCTACTACTAAAATACTGGTTGGTTGCGTGGCTGTCTCTCACTTCATTATTTATGGAGCTAATGACCCAAAATGAGCATGTAGATTACCAAGTCAAAGCTCCTGATCTGCATACCAGGTCTGTGCACAAAATGTGGTAAAACCAATGTATTAGTATGAAAGCCAAACAGCTTGCATTTTCAGGGCAGGTCAGCAGTGGGAGCCTCAATACTTCCTCCACACAGACTCCCCTTAAACAACTAATATAAGATATTCAAGTACAACACAAGCCATGTTCTAGTTTAAAGTAGAACTGAAGCCATAACTTTTATTTTTAGTTTTGGATACAATAAGAGAGGTTTATAACCCCTGTCAGCTTTTCTTTTCCATCTGTGTTCTATTGGGAAGATTTCCCTTCACCTTCTGTCCAATAGCCACAACGGGAAGTTGGAGGAAATTCCTCCAAAGACAGGGAAGTCCCTCCCTGGTGGTCAGCAGGGTCATCAGAACAAGTGTCCCCATTGGCAGATTTCCCATTTATTCCTGTTCTGATAACAACCCAAATATGAGATTTTCTTTCACTTTCAGTGATGACAGTCACCGGGACAAATAGAGAGGGTGACTTCTTTAACTGAGGACAAAGACAGCAACAAAAACCTGAGAGGTCTTCCAATCCCTCTCTACTGTATCCAAAACTAAAAACAAAAACGTGTTGGCTTCAGTTCCAATTTGATGTTATTAAAAATGAAGTCAAATTCAGTTAGTTTCTAAAAACTTCTCCCTATGCTTATTTTCACAAAAGTCTTCCCAGACACTACAGTCAAAGTGGTGTTCCACTTTTGAAGCCCAGTTAAACTTTGTTTAAATCCGCTATATACTTTTCAAGTGCATTAAAGTATAAAAGCCTGCCCCCTGCCAGCATGCTGTAGAACAGGACACGTGCTCTCTGTGGAGGACGCAGTGGTCATTCTGCAGAGGTCTTACATACCTCCTGCTCAGAGCTAGAACTTTCCAATCAGCAAAACACATGCTGCCTGATGATTGGAGAGACTCTGACTCATAGGGGGCATGGTAGAACCCTCCAGAGAGACCACTCCTTCTGCACAGAACACAAGGGTCTTATTCTGCAGCATGCTGGCAGAGAACAGACTTTTTAACGTAGACTCTTCCTGGTTTCCAAGCAAAACAAACTGTAAGACTTTGCACACCTTTTGTTTTGGAATGTATTTAGCCGACTTAAATTGAAACTTCAATTGGGCTTTAGGCACAGCACAAACTTCTCCAGCAGATAATGAACTGAAGGGTTGACTGCTCTACAGCTTCAGATGTGGCAATGACTCACACAAGAGGCAGTCATTGTCCAATACAGAAAACAGCTGATTCTCACGAGAGGGAGCTGCTGACTGAAACTTACCTATAAACATTTTCTCAGCTTCACAACACTTAGCTAGGGGGGTTGCTGTTGTTGTGAGGTTCCATCAAGGAGTTCCATGAGGCTCCATCAAGGTATTTCTGCAGCATTATGGTTGCTTGGTGTCAGCATTCTTGCCCTATTTGCTTGACTAGTAATCATTCCAAGGTTTTGTTGACAGGCACAGGCAAGTATTACTTTTCATTCACCTGTCAGGCACGTTTGATGTTGTGGGTCTTGTTAATTTTTACAGCTTTCAGTCCAATATACTGTCTGATGCAGTGATATTACAAAGGGGCTGAGTACACTTCTGCATTTAGGATTTATGCTGTTTTTACTGTTAATGCCAGCAAAATTAAAAGAGAAATTCCAAACTAATCAGAGAACTCTGAATGTATTCCAAAAAACAATGCAACCGTAATGTTAGGAAGCTTTCATGTCACCTCATAGCAGAACTCCAGTTTATAATAATAGTCCATTAAAAGAAAAGATCCTCACATTTAATCCAGAGCTGTCCACATAGTACTTCTTTTCACCCACTAGATGTTCTCAGTCTAGTGGACTGAATGATGGCCAGCATAGTTCGACCCACTTCTCTTCCTAGAGTGAGCCCAGACTATCATGAACCCACTCACCGCTCTAATCTCCCACATTGACCACCATGATGCAAAACCATAATCTACCTTCCAAGAATGCACATCAGTTTACAGCAGGATATCAGCACACAAGGAATCGCCTCCAAATGTATCTGTATTTCATACTGTAAAGTCCAAAAAAAGCACTTCACAGTATAGAATAAAGTCAAGGCCCAGTAGGGCTGAAACACGTAAGTGGATGTTGCTTTTATGGACTTACAGTATGAAATAAAGATACATTTGGAGAAAGTTCCTTGTGTGCTGCCATTCTGCTTGCTCTAAACTACCATGAACCCACCCCCAGCCTGTGGTTGGACACTGAAGGAGAAGCAGCACAGTGATGAGCTCATCTCTCGACCTTTCTTCTTTCTCCTCCTATATGCATGCTCTTTGTGAGATCATCAACTGATTGGCTCCTCGTGCTGCTTCTTCACCTCCAACTCTGAACTCTGTTGTACAGAAACTGATACCAAGTCACAATTAGGTACTTACACTGTTTGTATTTAAATAATGATGTATTATTAATTAGGTGTCGTATGCTAATTGTTTCTTTATGTCTATCTAGAGATTAGCTTTTATTTGAGTTCTCTGTAATCCCCAGAAGCAAAGACGTCATTAGTGTATTTCTACTGCTGTGCAACAGAGTGCCATCACAGTTTGGTACAGCTGTAACACAGCCTAAAGACAACGATTACCTCCAGGATTATCACGGTGGCTCAGAGAATCATTGCTAGTCAGCTTCCTACTTTAAAATATATGTATCACACTCAGTTTATCACTAGAGCATTAATATATTTAAGGATCCTTCCCATTCCTGTCATTGTCTGTTTACCCTCCTGCAATGTGGGATTTGTTATAAGACAATGAAAGCCCACACGGTTAAATGATAGTTTTTGTCACCCTGGTGAGGTGGTACTTCTGAATCAATGTACTCCATAATTAAAAAAAGTAATTGTTAATTTTTGAGAAATATATGGACCATATATAGGTTTTTTTTAAATTACTGTTTAACTGTTATATATTAGGAGAACTCAGGGCAAACTTTGTCTTAACCCTTACAGTGGGGCTACCCCCACACTGCAAGAGTTAATCGCCCATTTTTGTCTAGGTGCAAAAATAACAACCTCACAGCCAGCACTCCTTCCAGCCTGTCTCCTCCTCCGCTGCAGCAATTTTAAGTCCCTCTGTATCCTCACATCCTATACAGAGTGTATTGGACGTGATGACTTATGAACCTTACAACGCTGCAGCAAAGGGGGAAGAGAGGCTCCAGGGATCAGTCTAACAACAAGTCGGCTATGAGGATCAGGTGAGTATAACTTTGATATGTTTGCACCTAGGCACAAATGAGCACTTAACCCTTGCAGAGCGAGGGTAGCCCCACTGCAAGGGTTAAGATATAGTTTGCCCAGAGTTCTGCTTGAATGCACCTTTCAGTGAAAAAAAATGGAAATGTCATTGTATGTTTTTATACAATACAGTCTTTATTGTAGAAGCTAGGTCTAATGCAGTTCATTAGAAGGTCACTGGGAGTGTACTTTCCTTAACTCTATGCTGAGTAACTTTCTCTCCCTCTCTGCCTACTGTTTCACCATTCATATTAAAACACATAAAGCAGGTTTTAATTGGATTACTGGCTGGAAGAAACTTCTTAATAAAGAAATAAACAATAATAAAAACACATTTCAGTTAAGTGGTAGAAGAAAGGTTTAAAACTTCAATCAGTAGTTCACCACTGACTGTGTCTCTCTTATAAGCCCTGATAATATTCTTTGTGTCATGGTGTCACTAGGATAGGAAGTGGGAAATCTCCCCAGCAGGCACACAGAGAGCAAGAAAAAAAATGATCTTTCCCACTCTATCCAAAATTTATGAAACAAAAATGGCTGGAGTTGGGCCAAAGATGTCAAGCACACAGGCTTCAAACCCTCTGACTTATTTCTAGCAGAAATCCCCTGATTGTGCTCAGAATCTAATTTCCTTCTAGCCACAATGTTCCACACGGCGAAGAAAGCCAGCAGGGAATTTGGCAAGCTTCGAATGAGGGAGATAAAAAGCACATCTGGTGACAGAAAGAAACATGTGCAGTGCAAAGCCCATATAGAAAATAGTTGTCTTCATCCAAGCCTATACGACTAGTGATAGATTTCCTGGCTAGGGAGCACAACTCTTATCTCTTAACATGCAGAACTACACTTTGGTTGATGAGATATTGAAGCTGTAAATAAAATGCAACATCTCTGCTCAGCAAATACTCAGCTCTGACAATCAAATAAATATACAAGGATGTCTTAATCCTAACCCAATGCCTAATACATTTAGGCATTGGGTTACATTTGGGTAAGGACCAGGCCATAACAGGAGATTCCAAATTTGAAATACCTGTGACGGTGATGATCCTTCACTCATTTCTATGAGAATAGGGAAGGAAAGCAATAACTCCACATGTGCACTTCAGTCCACCAGGCCAGTCACCAAAAAACTGTGATGGGTCCCCACACTAAAGTCAATGGGCAGATGTCTTCCTGCTTTTCTCTTTTGAGGAGACATCTACCGACATGTGGCTGGCCTAAAGCCAGCATTGGGCAGGAGACAAGTGTGTATCCCTTGTAGCAGTGGGATCACCAATATTAATCATTATTTGCCCAAAGGACTGAAGCAACAAATGCGCCATTTTTTTTTTTTTTTTTTTAAGAGGAATGATGATTCAGCCCCATTTTGGGAAGATAACAATTACTTCCAATATCAGATGTCGTTACCTCTGGCTATAACACTAAATTATCTGACCCTTGCCTAAGAGTCATATTGGGAACAGGTTTAGCTATGTTCTGACTTTAGCTGGCCATTCAAATGGAATCTAATCGTACAATCCCCTTTTAATTTACCACCAACTTTGCAAAGGAAGATGTTACTTGTCCGGATATAAAATTGATGAACTGTTTAGGCAGGCCCTTGTAGTACATAACTGGCATTAAATAAATGGGAGGGGGAGTATTTCCCTCCAAAGCATGATGACTGTACATGATGTTCTTAACAAATAAATATTTAAAATATTTCTAAAGAGAGTTTGTACTGGACTCTCCTAACCACACAACCAGAACTTGTTCACCTGTTGATTGATTTGACTATTGTGAGCAGAGAGGCAGCAGCCAAGGCCCAGAACTTGGATCTTACCTTTACCATAAACTAAACTCCGGGGGAAGAAAATGCACTTTGTTCTTTAGTCCAAAATAATCTCTAATTATATGAGTTCAGCGCTTTTACCCATCTATAAGATCTTTAACTCTGATGGGAAGCCTTCATAAACAACAGTGAGAAGCAGGAGATGGTGAGCTAGAACTCCAACTACGGGAGCTAAACATCTTTTGCATAATAAAAGACCTCCAGCTTAAAAGGACAACTTCACCTTTCATGAAGATTTTCTTTTAATGAATCCTCCCCATGCCCTGATTACAGCCTGCCTGATAAAACACTTTCCTCCCTGTTCCAGCAAACTTTGCTGCGTGGCCCTGCCTAGCACTGCACAGTCTTTGAAGAGAAAACATCTCAGCAGGGGTTCTTGCTTACAGTGCATGTGTGCCACTGCCCTATGCATCCATATTGGTGAGCTGTATTCCATTGGGTGGCTGGAGGCCGCCATGAGAACAGCTATGTCATAGGAATAATGGATCCTCTCTTTGCTGGCTGCGCCTGTACTGCAGAGCCCCATTGAAGTCAATAAGGCTTGTCCCCCTTTGCCTCTTGGACAGGAGACGGAGATAGACCAGTCCAGGAGACCAGGAGAGATAGAGGTTCGGCTAGTGATGTAAACAAACACGGGAGGCCCTGAGTGCTGGAACTCAGTAAGTGTGCATCTATGGAGGTGGGATCTGTTAGGTCAGGAGAGCGTGGCCAGCGTGGCCAAAATAATAAGTGCTCCTTGGCTGAAAGTGCATTTATTCTTTTTTTAATTATTATTAATTTTACAATACAGGATTATAGCACCAACAGTTTGTGCAGCGCAAGGACACTGAGAGGGTGAGTTGTGGAGTGGAGAGATATATTTGAGTGTCATCAGTATAGAGATGGTATTGGAAGCCATGCAAGGTTATCACCTGACCAAGGGAGGAGGTGTAGATAGAGAAGAGAAAAGGTCCAAGGACAGAGCTTGGGGGACCCCTACGGAAAAGAGGAAGAGGTAGATTTGTAAGTGACACTAAATAAGCACTTATAGGTAGGAGGAGAAGCATGAGAGAGCTTTGGAGGCCAAGCGAGTGGGTTTTTTTGAGGCTCAGCAGGTGATCAACTGTATCAAAAGCAGCAGAAAGGTCTAATAGCAAGAGTAAGAAACAGTGGTCATTGTCTTTAACCACTTTACGTCTGGCCCTTGTAATTGAATGGATGTAGGACATCCTTACTAGATCGAGGGGGACATACCAAAGAATCCTCTTTTGATCACATCATTGTGGGCACCTGGGGTGTGCAGGCACGTTGGCACTCGAACAGAAAAATTGCCTGGACAGGAACGTGTGTGTAACATACTGGTTCTGGTTAAATGGGACATTAGGTCTCATTCACACTGCTTTTACTAGACAATCAATCATGCATTATTTTCAAATGAACCCATTCTTTCCAACAAAGCTTTTCACAAGCCATTTGAGTGAAAAATTAAACCGGATGCATACAAACATTTTCCAAAAGAACAGGGACATTACTTAAAAATAGTATAAAGTATAACAATGGATGCAAAACACGTTGGACACATGAAAATACATTTTGAAATGCGTACATGTCTTTTGGCATTAATGCATGCATTTTGTTTACAGCATGCAGTGTGAACAAACCCTAGAAAAAGATTTATTGTTAATGTAGATCAAAAAACAATAACTAAAATCTAATTTATGCTTTAACATGTTAACAAATTGAAAAAGTTGGTTTGCATCTTTTTAAATTTGCAAATTTCATCTAAATAATCTTTGCTGATTTTGCCATTAGGGTTCTTTTTCACACATTTCCTGTTATAACTGGCGTTATGGGGTGACAACCATTTTCCAAGAATGCTCTTGCACTGTTACCTGGTCACATACACTCCTGCTGGTGATTACAAGCAGCTGTGCTGACACATATTACACTGCAATGGTCCACTGATGCCATTAGCAGGAAGCTGGTCCAGAGCATTAACATGCAGCCATTGATGAAATCAGTGCAAATGGTTAGGAATGGGTTGAAAATGGCTGAAGGAGATCAAATGATTACAACTGCAAAAATGCAAAATGATGGCAAATGATTTACAATTTGACAATAAAAAGAACCGGTGTCAGTGACCACAGTTATAACCCCCAGAATTGGTGTCATAAACCACAATAAACCCCCCCAGCTTTGGTTTCAGCAATGCCAATAATAACCCCAAGCATTGGTGTCATTGACCCCACAATAATAACCCCCAGCATTGCTGTCAGTGACTGCAATAATAACCTCCCGCATTGGTGTCAGTGACTGCAATAAATCCCCCAGCATTTGTATTAGTGACTGCAATAACCCCCCCCCCCGAGTTGGTGTCAATGACCACAATAAAAGCCTGCAGCATTGGTGCCAGTGACCACAATGCTAACCCTCAGATTTAGATTCAGTGACCGCAATAATAACTCCCAGAATTAGTGTCAGTGGCTGCAATAATAGCCTCCAGATTTGGTGTCAGTGGCAGCAAAAATAACCCCCAGAATTGGTGTCAGTGGCCGCAATAATAGCCTCCAGATTTGGTGTCAGTGGCAGCAAAAATAACCCCCAGAATTGGTGTCTTGTACTGTCGAGCAGAGATCACTGCACTGGACAGTACTGTCTTTATTTTAGTGCCAGGTGGTAAAAGGCAGAGTGTTTTACCGTCCGTCACCCTGCCACTGCTCTGCAAAGTGCACAGGTGCCCAGCAGGTGGCAGACCCAGCTCAGGACACAGTGGGCTTCACGCAGAGAGCCAGTGGGCCATGTGTTGGACACATATGATGTCTCATATAAATCAATGAAATGTCTGTGTTTCTGTCTCAATCTGCCACATTGATGACATGATGAAAACATTAAGAATGGAAAAAGAAGTACTGAAAGGCTGTAATTAAGCAAATACTTTTAGGGTTGGCTTGGTTTGCCGATAATGTCCAGTCCTCTTTAATTTGTCTGTATTAATTGGCTTGGCACAGACAGGCACCACAGACAGGGATTAAACAATGAGACACCATCACTGATCTAGAACATTCCTCTTTTCCAGCACTGGCAGCACCCCAAGAGTGCCCTATTACAAGAACTCAACATGTAATTAACCAAATTATAAAGTCAACTGATCATCGGTAAGGACGTATTCAAATCTGTGTGTTGCAGTAATGAGCGGGAAAACAAGTGTTTTTCCATGCATTACAGCATTGAACGATAACGAACAATTTACGGCGATGTGCCGTTTATTTTGAATGGCACCCCAACACACAAAACCAGTGAACCACAATGCACATATGTTTTCTGCACATGCATGTATGCATTTCTGTGCATGCATGTGAACCATCTGTGCATTTAGGTGAACAGATGGATCTTCCATATGGGCTGCCACACTGTAACACAAGTTACCGTGAAAACATGTTAACATGCACGTGGTACGGCACTAAAATGAACCAGAAAGTAGTCTGTTCCTCCAGAGCCATCCATTTTTTCCCTTTGTGTGTGCAGCTGTTTTTCATATGCATGCTATTTCTAAGGAAAGCACTCGTCCTATGATACCAGTCAACTGCTGCAGCCAGCTATTAAAACAGATAATGGAATTGTCCCTGTTGTTCCTTGACTGGCTTTGTGTTGTGTCCTCCCTCTTTAACTGAATGTGGTTGACTTATTTGCCTTGACATAACATCAACAATATGTGTTTGTGTTTGAAACAACCTCAGTAAGAGACTGCTGTCAATGAACGTTCTAGGCTGGACCGGTTGGATACTTGCAAACATTATAGTTACATACCAGAAAACCTGTAAATCCTGACCTGCATGCTATTTATCAGTGAATAATAGGAACATATATAAAAAAGGAAAAGTTAAATTGTACTTTTTAAAGGAGAACTATTGAGAAGGTAAAATGTACCCTTCCCAATAGTTTAAGCCGGTATGTGACACTGCAGCTGTCACAGACTTGCTCTATAGCCCGAGAAGTAAGCGATCACAAAATGCTGATCGCTCACTTCACGATCCTTTCCCCGCAGAGAGCAGAGACCATCAGTAACCACTCCTTGCAGGGATTCCTCCCTCCCTTCTCTCTGTTCATTCACTGCTCACTGGGGGGGACTGACTGGGGAGGGGGTGGCCATAGCAGGCTCTGACTCTAGAGAGGCAAAGCCAGCTGTCAATCAGGCAATATTGTCAGGATCCTTCCTGGCTGCAGCGTGGTTCTGCGCTGTCAGCATATAGCGGGCTATATGCCCATTACATGCCGACTTTGTGCCACAGGAGGACATTAGTAAATGTCCTCCTGTGACCCAAAGGAGAACTAAGCTAAACAAGTTTGGCTATAGTACTCTTTTAATTCATGCTATTGCCAATAATATTATTTTACTGCATATGAAAAGTTTAGCAGCTAATGTCTAGGTACTGATATACATACAAAAAAAAGAAACAAAAAAACAAGCGTTAGATTACATTACCTTTGGAGAACAGGCTGTGCACTTGTCAAATGCGAGGCTGACTGGCAAAACATTGTCAAACCTTGACAAAAATCCTCTAATCTGATAAAAAAAAGAAACACATTATGGTTAAAAACTAAATTATAGATTAACTGGGTTATGTTACATATGCTGCTTTTGATTACATAATATTTGCAGGTGTGTGGAGAATCTGGTAAAAGTAAGTGATTCCACAGTGCCACCATGTGTACAAACAGCAGAATGCACTTCTGAAAATATTTCTGCTGTTTAGTAGGGATAAGAGTTGAGAGTTTTCACTTTGCTGAAATGTTGGTGAAAAATCAGGACATTTAACTTAAAGGTATAGGTATAAATTATTATGCATAATTACTTTGGCCTTCTTGGCAGAGGGGAAGCCACTCAGCACAGCACAATACAGGACCTTGAAGATCCCTGTCAGTACTGTAGTAGTTCTGGCAACTGCAGTGCTTTACAGGATCCCTGTGGACTGCTCGGGTATGAAATATGCACACCTGCATTAGGCCAAGATAGACCAAGGTAAGTATGCATAATGATTTATAGCTGGAGTTCAGCTTTAAGGTGGGTTTTGGTGCTTATTTTAGGGGGGCAATTGGTTTTTAATGGCTCCTAAGGGTTTGGGAAACTCCTTTTAAAGGAGAACTATGGGGTTAGGGCTTTTCCCCATAGTTCTCCTAAGGGTAATGGGAGGACACAAACGAGCGTCCTCCCGTCACCATAAGCTCAGTATACCGCGAGCTATACTGAGATGCCGCAGCCGGAACGGATCCCGACAATTCTGTCTGGATCCACCCAGCTGCGTGAGTGACAGCTGGCTCTGCCTACCTAGAGGGAGAGCCAGCTGTACCCGCCCCCTCCCCCGTCCGTTCCACCAGTCAGCGCTGGAGGATCGGACAGGGGAAATACCTGCAGGGCGCCGTGAGTGACGGTCACGGCTCTCTGCACGGATAGATCGAGAAGTGAGCGAGCGCCGGTATGTGTTCGCTCACTTCCCGATCTACTGAGCCGACCTGTGACAGTTTCATTGTCACAGGTCGGCTCAGATTGTGAGGCTGAGTGAAAATCACTCACCTCACAATTCTCCTTTAACTATCCCAGGCCTATTATTGTGCTAAAATAGGCCCCTCTTTAGCTAGGAACATGACATACTGTAATGAAGATGGAATGTTGAAAAGATTGCCCATTTGTTGCCAGTGCATTGTAATGATTTCCTGTTCATTATTGTCCATGTATTGTTAGGATTTTACATTTTTGGCCCAATCATTGTTAAACCAAGGCAGTTTGCTATATTTAATCCCCTTCAAGCTTGTCACTGCCAAGCCACACCACTATTATTTCCAATGATTTGCTGTGGCACACTACACATGCTGCTAATAATTCCTTTAATTCATCACAGTAAGCTACTCACTGATTTGCTGCTAGGGGCAGCTAGGGTGCCATCACAGAATTTGCAAAAGCAACATAAGAGGGTTTTCTTAAAGGCAGATTTCACATAAATAGCATGGCATGGCAGAATTAGAGACCAATTTAGATGACATTTTGGCAAAGGCAAATGCATCATTTTACAATGAACTCAATTCTGTTATAAAAAAACCTCTAGTGCTTATGACTAATATATATCAGGAAATCTGTAAGGTAATATAGACTTTGCCAAAAATGAAAAAGCATTTAGATTTTTACAGCAAGGCAGTATTTTCTTAAACATAGTAAAAACTCATTACCTGGTGTGGTACTAAACCTAAAGAGGTGGGAGGCTCATTCATTCTATCGTCACTGCTACTTGCCACAGCATACCCTCTGCAATGAAAAATTCAAACAAAAATATCAGCTGTTAAAAAAATATTTATTTGAAGTAAAACACACACAGGGCAGACCATCAAACACAATACTTTTAGTGGAAAAGTGAATATATGAGTATGCTTCTACAGGTTATGTTACTAGGGAGAAGGGGGGCAAACTAGTCAGGCCAATCATGCTGAAGCTTGATCATCCCTTTCAAATTTCTTCATATTCCCACGGTACATTGAGGCTGTTTATTTTAGTGATGGGACAATAGGAAAGCATGGGATGTTGAACAAACTATGACACTAGCATGAAGTGTCAGAGTTTTGCCTTTTCAGAATGGCCCGACATTTGGCCAAGTCAGGAGGGTTTGGAAAGCCGATACAAGTATGCTCAGGCATCATCAATGTGCTTGCAGCATTTTGCCCCCATTCCCCTCAAAGTCTCTTCAAAGAAAGTCTATATCTAGTTTTAAAATAGCTAGATACATTTTTACTTATAACCAAGTATCCTTCTTAACTTCATTTCCATGTAAGAAGGGAGGAGCCTTTATCAACCCAGCACCAGATGAGCTAAAACATTTTGTGTCTCAGCCATCCCTCTCTACTATACCACGCTGACTGATCACACATCATAAAAGGTGGTTTCCTTCTTACACTATCATAAAGTAAAGCCTTCTTATTTATAAAACCTACTAAGCTCGGCTACACCAAGTGTGGTCGCACACAGGTCCAGTAAGTGCCACATCAGACATAACTACTAAGATTCAACCTATAGTATGCTATGGATTCACTTAGATGCTGTATGACTGCTATGTTTACAGCACAATGTCTGGCTATTCTGCCTGGCCTTTCTCTATTGATGGTGCTGTTACACTGGCCAACATGATTCTGTGGGAGGCATTAGAGGGGTGGGAAAGTTTTGACTCTACCAGAGCTTTTACCCTTACATTGGCCCAATTCAGGCATAATGCCAGGTTTTTAGAGGCTGCAGCATGTATTCATTTTGTCAGAATAGTGATTGGCAAGTCATTACATTACTAGTAAAACAAAAATGAAGGAAGGTTTGCAGCTGCAGTAATGTTTGACCGAAAGCTTGACAGAATTTTACAATATAATTAGGGATGAGGTTGGAATTTGGGACCAACTCAAATTCAACCTGAATTTGCAGGATATGAATGAAATTTTAACTGAATTCATAGAAGACAAATTTTAATGCTGACCCATGATGCCGTGCGCACCCTTAGACCCTGGCACGCAGCCTCACAACAGTCAATAAAGGTGCTGAGCTGGATAGCCAAGTCCCTTACTATAGGAGAGGAGGATGAGAGCAGCACTAGTGTCAGTGTGATAGGGAGAGGACGAGGAGAGATGCTGCTAGAGAAAAAAAAATTAGCGTAGCAGACTCAGTAAAGTGTGCTTAAGTTTTGTGTATTGCAGTGGTGATGTACAGTTGTCTTTATCTGTCATCTGGGTTCAGAGAGCTTTACTGAACTCAACAGTCCACTAAACTCAGGAGTTAAATCTTAAAATGTCATTAAAATACCTTAACTATCAACAAAAATGTATCTTATAGGTATATCACTCAGCTGTAGATCCTCAAATCATCTTTGAATTCATGCTGCAACTGTCCTTCCTTCTGGAGGGATGGACTAAAATCGCACGTTTAATTTAATAATTTGTATTGAGATTGTAGTCCATCACGGGAGAGAGCTTGGAGCGGTGGCTACTTTACAACACACACAGGGATATTAAGAGTAGTTTTATTAGCGCAGAGTGATTGTAGATTTTATCGACACGTGGTGCATTTTATACACCAGCACACCTGCTGCTCTATTAGGATAATTTAATTCAGGTGGGTACGATTACGCCTAGCCTAGGAGAGCAGATATATTGAGAAAAGTATTATTAGTTATGGTTAAATCTAAATTGATGAACTGTAGGGGCTTTTAAATTGTCATCTATGGACAATTTTGGGTACCAAAGTTTTATGCTATTTCACAGGTGCACACAACTGCTGGCGTCCAAGCAACCACTAACGTCATGGGTCCTCCTCTGCAGTAATTGGTTGCTAGGATCACTGGGTGGTCATAACAACCAGTAACAAAGTCTTCCCATGCCCAGTTTTACCCCGTCCTCCTCCTCCATCCTTTGCTGCACCTCCACCTCCCATCTCCAGCAGTGTGGGGAAAAAAAAGTATGTGGCACATATTTACTATTAGTGCCCGTTCCCATGCATTAATCGCACGGTATTGTGGTACTGCGTTTTGCAGAGTGGTCAATCGCATTGTAGGCGGGAGGTGCGTTTTGGGTGCCATTCAAATGAATGGCAATGTAACGCACCTGCTGCACTATAACATGGTAATTGCACTGTGCAGTACTGTGCACCGGGTACGTCTAAGCAGCAGATCAATGCACTAATACTGATTGCTTAAGGAACCTCTAGCAACCTTGGGAATTAGGGTCTCACGGAACACTAGTTGAGAAGGGCTATTCAAAACACTTCAAAACAATACAGATTTATTTTATTGACCGAAGCTGATTTCTGAAATGCATATAATGACATACCCCTCAGGATGCTGCAAGACAGACACCATGAGTTCCACTGCCAAAGCTCCAGCAATCATGGATAGTCCTGGCCGGCTGACAGTGCACTGCTGATCGAGAGTTCGATCTCTAGTAGACTATGACAAAATGGAGGAAAGAAAAAGAGAACAAGTTACTGCAATCACAATAACAACTTTCAAATGATGTACAGTAGGTAATCCTTTTACTGATAAACATTTCAGAGTCCTTGTACACAAACAAGAAGGACTAAGTGAGATGTACAGGTACGTTTGCTGTTGCTGTGTCATGTAAAAAACAAACTTATGCAGTATTTGCACCATAAATATTCAATTTTGTAAATCACTTACCATATTTATTGGTGTATTATAGGTATCGTGCTCAACAAGGTTGTACCATGTCCCACCGCACTGTGCCCTTTTTTTCAGTGCACACCACCGCAGAGTGGTGGTGTGAACTGAGACAGTTGAAAACGAGGCTATTGCCTTGTCAGTGTGATGGGGCTGTGCTGGAAAAGACAGTTGCGCAGCCCTATCTGGTGTTAGTTGGCTCTTAAGGAGAACCAAGCAGGTTGAAGTATACCCTCTAACTGCCGCATTTTCTTTCCCTGTGCTCTGAAAGCTGTTATCACATGCCGGGGTCTGTATAAACATTGCTTTATTTTCATCAAGCTGTCTTCAGAAACATGCACAAAACCTGCAAGGCAGGACAGAGAGCAGCAAGGAAAATATCATGCACCACTGGAGATCTGAATTCTGATTTTACAAGTGGTAGTTCATAGAATTAAACAGGTATGTAAAGCAGCATACCAAGTACATTTGTTTTTATCACTAAGGCTGGCCATACGCCTATCATTTTTTTCCGTTTAACCCCACAGTCTGAACGAAAAAAATTGACCCGGTTCCTCCAGCAAAACAAACAGCGCGTCAATTGAGAAATCCCGCTGTTTACGTTGTATTCTGACAGGTGTCGCCGACCCCTGACAAAATATCCGATCAGAATGCCGCCTCTGATCGTTCGAAAATTTTCCAGCAGGCTCCTTCAATCAGCTGATTGAGAAATGCCGGCTGAAATGGAGCCGACAACCCCACACACTGCGAATTTCGTCTGGTACATTAAAAAACATACGAAATTCGACAAGTACATGGGCACCTTAAAGAACATTTGTCATAATGTGCAGGTATTCTATGCATACTTGCACATTATTAAAAGTGCTCCAACCAGACCCTAGCACCCCAGTTCCTTTTTAGGGACCACAAAATGTATAATGAACTCCAGGTTTGCCTCTGCAAGCTTCCATTATTATAAACCACTGGTGGTCAGTTTCCATCAGTGGTGCCCAACATCTGGCAAGAGGCTGGCAACAGAGGCTCCAGATTTCCTCCACTTAAGTGCCAGTGCCATTTTGAAAAAGTTGCCAGCTGTCACCATTAAGTTCAAAAGCTGAATCTGTCAGCTCCTGGGCTTTCAATCCTGCTACATGTGACTCCAACATTCATATTTAGGCAGGGCAGAGCTAATCCAGCCCTGCCTTGCCTTTCCCTGGAATAACAAGTCACAGCAACCATGATCTGTTTACTCTTAAAAGAAATCTGTTGCTACAGAAATGCATGGGAGAGCTAGATCAGGTTTTCGAATCATCTGATCCAGACCCCACACTGAAGGAAAAAAGCGTTATAAAAAGAATATCATTCAAAAATTATGAACATAAAATATGTATCCACATTATTCCTCAGGTCCCAATAAATATGATGGATAATCTGGATGACATGTGTTTCCAGCATGACTGGGTAATAAACATGTAAGCTAGTGCAAGGTCATTCAGAGTTTTAACAATAAGAAATGTGTGGAAAGGTCATCGTCATGCTCATTTCTGTCCATACAAACCTAACTTGATCTTATCTTAATGCTACATCAGCAATTTACAAAGTCAGATTATTTTCTTCAGTGTTTTTCCATGTAATGTTGAAAGGAAAAATACTTTCTCCGAATTAAAATGCAATTTCAATTGTAAGGGGGCTAGTAAAATAATAGGAACAAAATAATAAAGAAAGAAAAGGAGTATGTAAGTTTTTGTGGGTTAGAAATATAAAGTTGATGCAACCATTTAATAAACAGTATATATCAAATAATAGGTTTTAATTGTTGTTTGTGCCTCTACACTGGGGAGATTCACCCTTTTCGCATGTTGTGGTGACATTAAAAGAGAACTATGGGGTAAGTGTTTTCCCCATTGTTCTCTCTATGGTCACGGGAGGACATATACTAACATCCTCCCGTGACCCAAAGCTCAGTATATCGCGGGCTTGAGAGTGCCGCAGCCGCGACAGATCCTGACAATACTGTTGCGATTCACCCAGCTGCGTGAGTGACAGCTGGTTCTGCCTATCTAGAGGCAGAACCAGCTGTGCCCAAATATGACAGTCACCGCTCACTGCAGGGAGACGATCGGGAAGTGAGCGGATCGCCAGCATGTTTCTGCTCACTTCCCAATCGATAGAGCCGACCTGTGACAGCTTCTTTGTCACAGGTCAGCTCTAACTATGAGGATGAGTGGAAATATCTCATCTTATATTTCTCCTTTAAGTGATGGGAAATCCAAATTTTTACAATGGTCATCTAAACAGATGAGGAATCCTCCAAAGAAGAGACCTGTTCCAGTGACTGCAGTCTGAGAGGGAATTTCACCCACTTTGCAGAGACTTCTTTTCACTTTCTGTTGCATCTGTAGAACAGGAAGTGAAGGTAAAGCACCCCAAAGAGACGCTAAAAGAAAAAAACAACTGAGAGGGATTTAAAACCCAACAACTAAATTCTCATATGTAACAGGTTAATATCATTATAAGAGTTATTTTACACCTGTAACTTTCATTGAAATAATATCTGGTGATCCTACCCTGAGGGTCACTGCTCAGGCACTTTATATGGTTATATGGTGACAACTTTCTTGCAATTGTGCTCCTGCACTGTCACCCTGTAATTTGCACCCCGGTGGAGACTACAAGCCACTACCCTGACATGGACTAAACAGACGTAATCCAGCAATGTCTCCATCAGGAAGGTGATCCAAGGCAATAATGTGCAGCCAATGCTGTAGTGAGTGCATGTAGACAGAAGTGGTTGAAAGAGGCTAAAGGAGACCAGCCACACGGATGCAAAGAGTAATGGAAAAAATAGTGTAAACAGTATTTCATGAGAAAAATGCTATTGTTTATATGACATAGCGCTTAGCAATAAAATGTTATCCAATCAGAGTTTATATCTACTTAAACAAAAATCGTTTTGTGAATACTTTACCACTACAATGTCCTTCACAAGCAGGAAAGACTATGCTAGCACATTGTATTCAGCATATTTTCTAGAACACAATCCATCAACACAATTATATGACAGAATGATGGAGGGTGTTATTGAAGTGGAAAGAATTGTACAACAATAAATACAAGTGGAATTGAATGATGAGGTGTTAGTAACCCCTTTCTGACATTTCCATTGCCACAGCTCCACACACCTATGTTTACAGAACCCAAAATAAGGATTTTTAGTTATAATCGTATCATCTGAGGAGCACCAGCAGAATCAAATCATACATTTTTACAAATATCCTGTTAAAGCAGTGGCACAAAACAGCTCAAACAACCTGACCAGTTTTGTGTCTCTGCAGCCACTTCCTCAAGGGAACCAGCATCATCATTACCAATAATTATAACAATCTAACCATTAAAGTGACAAACTCAGGAGTTAAATCTTAAAAATGCATTCAAGTACCTTAAAAGGACATTTCCAGCTTTGCGGAGGCATTTAAAAAAAAACATTTGCCCGCAATGCACAAAGAGTGTACATGAATCAGGCATATGGAGATCCTGGATATAAATACTTTTTTTTGTTGTTTTTTCAGTCCACTCTTTTAAAAATGGCCGCCTTGTGCTCTGTATAGATTACAGGATGTTGTGCTCAGTTAGAGCTACAATGTAGGCGTGGAAAACTGCTTCTCCCACAATGCTTTGCTTCTCTCGTGCACAAGCTTCTGTGTGGAAACTCCCCCCAATTTCACGGGCTGATCAGGAGAGGATCCGTGCATGGATTTTCTCCTGATCACATCAGTGCGGAGCGGATGTCACAGCTGACAATACGGGGAATCTGATGTAAATAGATATGATGGATCAGAGATCGGCGAAATGGATATCTGATCCATCTGTTTCTCCAGACCTGGCAAGGGGTGGGGGTAACCGGGTGCATCGTACACTCATTAGTTTACACACGGCTACTCATAGACTTGCATTGAGTATCCGATCGGTTCCGCCTGAAAAACTGACTGGCAGACCGGATCGGATCGGCCATGTGAAAGGGGCCTATGAACAAAAATGTAGCTTATTTGTCACTCGGCTGTAGATTCTCAAATCATCTCTGAATTTGTGCTGACACTGTCCTTCCTTCTGGAGGGTGGATACTTTTGTTCCCCATGGTCCCTTATGTGTATGCTTTTCTATAGTAGCCACCGCTCCCGTGAAAAGCTATAACTTCAATACAAATGAGAAAACTAAACGTGACATTGTAGTCCATCACGGGAGTGGACTTGGAGCGATGGCTACTTTACAACACACACAGGGACCATGGGGAACAAAAGTAACCCCTCTCCAGAAGGAAGGACAGTGTCGGCATGAATTCAGAGATGATTTGAGGATCTACAGCCGAGTGATACACAAATAAGATACATTTTTGTTAATAGTTAAGGTACTTGAAATAATCTTTTAACTACTGAGATTAATTAAACTTCAAAGTCAAAATTCAGGTTTGTTTTAAATGAGAGCTCTAGAAAATATAATTAGAAAAGACAGTGGGAGGTAAATGTTAATTAGACATACCTCAATATTGTCTTTTCAGATTTATTGCTCTGTGTTTAGGATGCTGTAGCTCAAAGCTTCCAGTCCGTGTCCTCCCTACTTCTAATCCCTGCTGTCTTATTACTGGAATTAGTCGCTGCAAATGGCTGCCCCACAAACTTTTATTGCACTCCATAAACAGTTTTATGGATAAGGCATAGGAGTTATAATTCCTGGAGCTAGCCACTTCCTGCGTACATGCACACACTCAAGTGGCAGCTGCATGTCAACGGTCAGGACCGGCTTCTTGGGCCCATCCAGATGTTTGTGTTTAACAAACGTATGTCTTGCGCTAACCTGTGTTGCTTTAAGGCAACCCATTCGAATGAACCAAAAATTGGATCTGGATTTTTTTTTTCAATGCAGCGCACCACATCACAGTAGTACATGTGAGTAGTACATTACCATGCATTGCGGTACACTGGCTTAGTGTGTTGGGGTGCCACTCAAAAGTGAATTTTTCGCACGTTACCGAAATACAATCATTTGAATGGGCTCCAAGACTCTTCAATGGAAGCACATGGGTGAGACATAATAGCAGTTAGAAGACCAGGACAGAGCTCTCTCACTCTATAATAGGCATTGACTGAACCTTCGTGGCAGGAGTGCCAGGTATTACTTTAATGAAAGCTTTACGTTTTAAAAAGCCTTAAAAAAATTACTTTTGAAATGACATTAACATGTTAAAGATTATATTACATTCTAGTGATTGCGTTTAGATTTACCTTAAAAAAGAACTATGGGGTAAGTGTTTTTCCCCATAGTTCTCTTTAGGGTCACGGGAGGACATATACTAGCGTCCTCCCGTGACCCAAAGCTCAGTATATTGCAAGCTACAGCTCGCGGTATACTGAGACCGCCGCAGCCGGGACGGATCCCGACAATGCTGTCGAGATCCACCCAGCTGGTGAGTGGTTAAATTCAGCTGGTTAAAATTCATCCAACGGGCGGGGAATCCCTGGAGGGAGCCGTGACTGACAGTCACCGCTCTCTGCATGGAGATGATCGAGAAGTGAGCGAGCGACGGTATGTGTTCTCTCACTTACCGATCTATTGACCCGGCGCGTGACAGTTTCATTGTCACACGTCGGCTCGAACTATGAGGATTGGTGATTTTCACTCACCTCATAGTTCTCCTTTAAATGGTCTTTTTGTTAAATTCATCCTAAGTTTATTGTACAAGCTTCTGTATTTTCTCTTGTCACAGATGCAACCTCCCTCTCATGCTCCAATGTGTACATTGGCTACACTAGACGTAGGTGCTCCAAAATGTAAATGGTATGACCAGCATTTTTACGAGGTCAGATCAAAAAGAATGTTAGCAGTCATAGGAATTTAACAGGCCAGTCAAAACAAAACGGATACATTGATTTTTGGTAGATACGGAAGAGATAATTCACCACTTAGTTTCTAATACCTCTTAGAAACTCTATTGGAAAGATTTCTGTGCTTGAGTTTCTAGGTCCGCACATCGGCTGTTATAACCGATTCCCACACTACCTAATGGATCTCAAATTGACTTTATATCATACAGAATTTGATAGACGGCGCTGGGACACAATATTGTTGGCAGGAATAGCCAAAAACTTCCAGATGGGCAAAAAAGAAGTGAGGCATTATAGAAGGGAGAGCTCACTGGAGAGTATCCAAGCACGGGGCTTCATCAGCCCATCAAGCTTCACCCATAACAAAGGAATTACTTTTGGGTAGACTAGCCCTGTAACTAGGACAATCCTATTAAATATACATAGTGCACAGTCCCTGAAGACAAGAGTGTAGAAACACTTTACTATTGGATATCTTTTTTTGCCTGTCATGGTTTAAACAACAAGGAAAAACAGTGATTTGAATGTAATACTTACATCCCCTGGAGCCACCACATCATTACAGAAATAACAGCCAAGCTTGTATCCGGGGATGTTGGAGAACAGAGAAGACCCCAGGAAATCAGAGTGTGAATCACCAGCTTCCTCCTGCGTCCCTCTCTTCAGGCCATGTCTCATTACCACAAAGGTGTCAAAGCCCAGAGCCGCATTGATGACTAACTGTGGAGTCAGGAGAGAAGTAACAAGCTTAGAAATGGGTTGTGGTTGCATTTCATGAAATGCCATTTTGCATCCACTACAGTACCTTGAATAAACAAAATGATCTATCCCCAACACTCTTATTAAAGTAGTATAAAACTCTCACATTTTTTTTCCCCCCAATAGTAAATCCGGACCAAAGAAATATACATTGCCCAGGAAAGTATTTCTTTAAAGAATGCCGTGTAAAAGTTTTATTAACACTTTCCATGTGGTTACCCCCTGCACTGCAGGGGTTAATTGCTGGTTTTTGCCTACGGTCAAAAATGACAAAGTCATACTCTGAGACGGCCTGCTGTGACAGCGCCCCCTCCTGCATGTCTCCTCCTCCACTGCAGCGACGGTATGTCGCTCAGCGTCCTCATATCCTATACACTGTGTATAGAATGTGATGACTCAGGGACCTTAGACCGCTGCAATGCAGGGGAAGCGAGGTGGAAAGGACCGGTCTGAGATCAAGTCTGCTTGGAGGATCAGGTGAGCATAATTTGTTTTTTATTTTTGACCCTAGGCAAATATGAGCACATAACCCTTGCAGTGTTAGGGTTATAAAATGTTTACCCGGAGCTACGCTTTAATTTTTTGCCCATGCACTTACAGTCATTAGGTCTCCAAACAGCTGGCTCCAACCCTCTTAACTACACTTCCCTGAACTTCCTGCCCAGTACAAGACCACAAGGAGCATGAGGTCACATTTAGAAAATAAAATAAGGTAGAGCAATTAAATCCTCCCCTCACTCAACTAAAAAAAAAAATTGTTTTAGTGCTATCAAAGGTTATCAACTTGAAGGGGGGGGTACACTTTATTTCCTGTTCTGCCCAACACCCATCAGATAGATAGGAAGGGGGAATTTTTTCTCCCACTTCCTGTTCTGTGTGACACCTGTCCGACAGGAAGTGGAGAAATCTCCCAAATACAACCACAAAACGTAGACAGGTTCTAACCCTCTCTCACTATATTTAAAGCTAAAATACGTTACAGGTCACATAGGTATTAAACCATATACAGAAACACAGTTTGATTAAAATAAGACCAACTAATAGGAATATTTACATTAGGCCGCACATATTCATAGGCCTATCTACAATAAAATAGATTCAAGTTTTACTTAAAAATAAAAAAAAGCTCTTTGGAAATTACCCGGCCCTACAGACTTAAAACCCCAGTAGAAGTACTCGCCGTTTTCATATTTCCTAGGGAAAGGACTGAGTCACTGATAGACCACATGAAACCAGATTTTAGTGTCTGAACCTTTTATGATCCCTTCCCATAAAATCAGCAGAGTCACCACAGTGCATATAGTATTACCAAAAGTTTCTTTTTCCAACTTATTGCATGACTAGCATTTCCTACAAAATCCCCTTCATCATTCACGTGTCACATCGGGAGGAATGGAAAGTTGGATGGAATTAATTAGGAAAGAAGGATTGAGAGTAAGAACTTCAGGGCTTGGAATTTAAAAAGGTCCTAGGACAGTGGTAAGAGATTACATTGTGAAGGTGTGACATGTGCACCTCTCTTATCAAAGTGTCTTAAGGTCCCCACACACAATGCGATAATCGTACGATAATCGTGGGAAATCCCGCGATCATCGTAAGTCGTGTGGAAGCCGTGCGACCTCTACTACTGTAAGGTCGCACGACTTTTATCTTACCAACATGTTCGAAAACCCGCCGAGCATCGTACGATGTTCGGCGGGTGTGTAGCATGTTCGTACGATAAAAGCCGAACGGGCCGGTGTACGCAAGCGCACACTGCCCGTTCGGCATTGCGGTCATCTGAAGCCTGCCCCTCAGGGGGGCGCGGCTTGCGATCATCGCAAGTACGATCTGCCTGTTCCAAGATAGGTTTTTTAAAGTACCTTACAACCATCGCAAGACGAAAATCTTGCGATGGTTGTAAGGTGTGTGCCCAGCATTAGGGCCAGTTCACACCTTTTGTGTTTGGGCTGCGATGGCCTTTTTTTCCAGCACAGCCTGAACGCAATACAAGGTAATTTGTCTTGTCATAGATGGGCTTGGTTCACACCATTGCATTCCAGTGGTGTGCACTTAAAAAAAAAAAAAAGAAGTATGGTGTGCAGTATTTTTTTTTAAGTGAACCGCAGTGAAACATGGTAGAACCGCATTGCACTACAGTGAGCCCATAAAACAGAATGAAATGTCCCTTGTGATATTTCAATAAAGTTCTACAAAAGAAAAAAGAGTGCATTGCGGCTCAATAAGTGCATTGGCAAACAGCTGTGCGGTTGAGCGTGGCTGTATTCAGAAATGTCTGACACTGATCAGTCCCTGCTCTAACCTCTCTGCTTGTGACTTACTGCAAAGTTAAGCGGCCATACATTTATAGCTATTGTACTTTTATAGAAGGTGCCCGCAGTCATTAGAATACCCAAACAGTGACTGCAGGAATGTCGCACCTGAGGTATGTGTTGCATGCTGCGACAGACATACAATACGGACCTGCGACAGACTAGTTACGCTAAAAAGTACTTGGTGTTACTTTGCATCATTTTTCATATTACTGAATTGTTGGATTTCATTTACCAAGTACTTTTTAGCGTAACTAGTCTGTCGCAGGTTCGTACTGTATGTCTGTACACGGCGCGGGAATAAAATATGCCGCAAATAAGAACTACTTGAATTTGGCCATATAGGTCCGAAAAATGGTGCAGCATGTTTTAGAATTTGGCACAGACATTTCTTAGGCTGCTGTAGCACCAGAATTCTGTCGCAAATGTGATTGTGAATTCCGCTGACTATTCCTGCAACACTGAGATACTTTTCTTATGTGTTTCTACGACACTCTTGAGTTCCTGAGTGCGCTTTAGCCAACAGCACCAATTAGAAACCAGTTTTAATTAGTCTGGCAATGCTATGCTGCTCTAACTACCCTAAAATCTGTTTTATTTAGTATTCCAGTATATAATAAAGCATAAGAAGGACAGTCAAAAACACAAGTGAAAGTTTTTTTTTTTTTATAAAGGTGCTAAGAATTGACCACGGCTTTCCCTAAAGCTTTCATTACCTTCTTCTTACTTGCTGCAATGACAGTGGGCAACCAGCGACTCTCCCGAGTGTCCATTAGAAGAAATATAACATTGTGTTCAGCGATGAGAGCCTCCAGCTTCTCCACGTCTCTAGATGCCTGATTCGTTGTCTCATCCGAGAAGTTCACAGGGTGACCTGGCATTGGTATGCTCAAGTTAAATCCCTGAGAGGTCTGATAAGGAACAAAAAAACACTAATAGTATGAGCAGTCTGCAAAAGCATTAGCACACTAAACTTTACAAAGATTTTGTCATTGTTTCCCATTACATACTTAAAGATGAAAACAAGACTGCACAAAACAATTGATCACCATAAAGCACACACAATATTACTCCTTTGCATGGTTATTCCTGGGACTGCACACCTGGGTGTCATTCAACCCAGAAGAGGAATGGCATCGTTGAATTAGTGAGTCAGCAGGGAACAGAATCAGGAGAGTGTAGCAGCCGGAGCAGCTTTTTAATTTTACTAGCTCTAGGGAATCCATTTATTTCTTTTTGCGTCAATATGGAATTGGGCTTTAACAAGTTCACCGTCCTACATTACTTTACATTTTTTTGAAAAAAAGTAAGTACATCCAATGAAAACTGTTGATTTGTTCCAACATATTTGAACAGGCAAACATTAATACTTTACATTGGTGCAATTTCAGCATGACTGTAGATGCCTTTTGACACCAACTGTTCCAGGAGTTACCTGCAGAATCCACAAAGACATTTGAATAAAGTAAATGAAGGAGCATACAGTGGGGGTGTGTTCCGGACTCCCTTTTCTGAATTACACACAACTATGCAAAACGGGTGCACTGATCCCCAGATAAGGAGGGAGTGGTGAGGACTGTTAAGGTGCCCATACACTGCTCGATTCTCGTACGAGAATCGGACGAAATCCCGCGATCGTACGAGAATCGAGCAGTGTGAACGAAGACGTGCGACCGTTTCTACTGTACGGTCGCACGGCTTTTGTCGAACCAACATGCTCGAAAACCCGCCGAGAATCGTACGATTGTCGGCGGGTTTCTAGCCTGCTCGTCCGATAGCTGCGGAACGGGCCGGGAACGGGCCGGTGTGCGCACGCGCACACTGCCCGTTCTGCATTGCCGTCATCGGAAGATCGCAAGTACGATCTGCCCGTCCAAGGTGGGCAGATCGTACGAGCTTTCAATAAGCATACGACCATCGCAAGACAAAAGTCTTGCGATGGTCGTAAGGTGTATGGGCACCTTTACACTGCAGCTCAGCCACAAAGAAAATTTGAAGCACTTCAGGGCTTAACTTGAAGTTTTGATTGGACCCTATTCTTAATAATGAAGTAGACGCAACAGTGTTGTGCAGTAATCCATGTGAGGTAAGGGAACTAAATTGTGCTTCAAAAGCTTAGAGAAAGCAGAATAATTAAAATATGCTACTAAGTATTATTTGCATCCAAATTGACCATATACATAACCCAAATGCAGCGTCAGAAAACAAAGCAAAGTACTCTTTCTGTGAAAATGTACTGTTTCTGGGGTCCCCATGACAAACAGTCTGATACATATGAAAAACTAGCGAAGAAAAAATGCTCAGCCCCTACACAGAGCTTATAGTTTTTATGCATATGGTCTGTCAGCTGCTCTTCAAGTGAAAGTCAAGGAGGTGAAACTGTTAAACGCCAAGATATTTTTTAAAGTTAACCCTTGCAGTGGATATACCTCCGCACTGCAAGGGTTAAATGATTGTTTTGGTCTAGGGCAGAAAATAAAGGAATTACACTTACCTGATCCTCAGTCCTGCCTGGCTACTAGACTGGCAGCCTCTTCATTCCTAGGCTCTGGAGGTCTAAAGACCTGTGATGTCATTACGTCTAATTAGACATGAAGACGCCAAGGGACTTACCACAGCCGGAGCAGAGAGGGAGAGAGGTGAGTGGTCACTGTCAGGTAAGTATATCTTCTTTATTTCTGCCCAATGCGAAAACGAGCACGTATCCCTTGCAGTGCGAGTCTAACCCCACTGCCAGGATTAATTTGAAAAAACCTGGAGTTCCTCTTTAAAGAGCAGTTTTAGGTTGAATTCACAACATGTGTTAATAATACGCTTTGCTGCACACTGACATATATTGAGAAGCCCATTGAAATTAAAGGAGATATATGAAAATGCATGTTGCCACTTGCAAAAATGCATATTATTGTCTACTGCAATACACATTAGAATGAACACATAGGTGTAAATCCACCCTTAGTGATTTCAGTAACTCATCCTTTTAAAGCAATATCTTATTTTCCATTAGAATAGAGCTGTTCTTTAAAGCTGAACACCAGGCAGACACAAAAAACAGAGTTAGTTACCTGGTGACTCAATTTACAGGAATCTTCCAAGACAGCAAATGAGTCTGTGGCTCCGTCTACCTAAAACTAGAAACACTAGGCTCACAGACAATAAAAGAATAAGATCAGACACAATGCCTGAGTGGTATTAAAGAACCAGAAGACAAACCGTACAACATGGTATAAATAGCACCTAATCACTAAAATAATGGGAGTAAACTCCCTGCTGTTCTGGAAGATTCCTGGAACTTAAGGCCTTGTTCACACCAAATGCAGAGCAGCTCCGGTCAGGTTTCTGCACACGCAGTGCAGTGGGTCGTGCCGCGTTTTTGATGCGTTACGGGCCGTTTTTGGTGAAAAAAAAATACATTTTTTTTTAAAGTTTAACATGGGCTTTCAGGCACTTGCATGCGTTTTTGATGCGTTTTTCATGCGTTCCAGAGCAGGTAAAATAGGGCTTGCCGCAGTTTTTTCACCTGCTCTGGATCTGCACGCTGCGATGTGAACTGGAGCTTAAAATACCATAGGAATACATTGGACGCAGTTTTGATCCGGTCTGCACCTGCTCTGGATCTGCTCCGCGATTGGTGTGAACAAGCCCTAAGTCTTTTCTAATCATCTTCCAGGACAGCAGACGAGAGGATAAGCGATGAATAACCTACCAAGGTGAGGCTACTGCTTGGAGGACCTAATTTCCAAAGGTTTAGTCCTGACAGGACAGATGGGCAACCTGGCACATCAAACAACCATATGAAAGTTATTTGTCCATGCTGGGAGGTTCTACTTTAAATGTAGGTGGATGCTGATTCACCCGTCTATAGTGTTATTTGACACATTAGGAATCCCCTTGGGTCCTGCGAATAGTAGAAAAAGGCTTATTTATTTCTTCCAAAGATTGGATTTCTGAAGATAAAACTGTAGGCTCCGAGTACAACTAAGCACACAGAAGTTACCATGGAAAAGGTTTGAAAATAAGGAAAGATGTACTATTTCTCAAGTCTTTTAATTTTGGGTCAGTTTTAGTCAGAACCTACTATAAAGCCAATCAAGCACAGGAAAACATTGCAATAGGGTTCTGCAATTGCCAACCAATAGGTGGTTTTCTCCAAGCAGTATACAAAAGGGATAAGCCATATGATCACAATGAGGGTTATTCACTTACGTGCCGAAGGATCTAGCCGTAGCTTCGGCTGATCCTTCGGCCGCCGGAGATCTTCGGTTCAGTTGAACCAAAGGACTGCTGTACAAGCTATTCATAATAGCCCGTACAGCAGCCAAGCCAAGCCGGAGGCCCATTTGTTTTGATTTGTCCGGGACCTGCAGACAGACTCTCAGGTGGTGGACAAATGTAAACAATTTTTGATATTGTGATCAAAATTTTTTGCTCGGTCAGGTTGGAAAATTTTTCTCTGACCGAACGAAAATCAATGAATCAGTGGGGTTTTCAACTAACGATTTGCGATTTGACTATGCTTGCAGGGGAAGTCTAGGTATAACCGATTGAGGGTTCAGGCCAGAAACAAAAAGATTTCGAAAAAAAATCGTACAATGTATGGCCACCTTAAATCATCATCTTTTTTTGTTGCAACACAAGGAGAGTATAAGTTGGGATAAAATAGAGTAAATAAGCCCTAATATCCCTGCACGCCTACAAGTGTGACATACATTAAGTGAAGGAAGGAATAGGTTGCAACTCCTCCTTACCTCAGAGCCACTGGCACTGGGATCTGCAAATTGAGAGGTGCTGCCTCTGCCACACCAGTGGTGAACATGAAAACGCAACACAATTCCTGTGCTTGTAAGAGACGCACTCATTTTCTGCTCCAGCCCTCACCTACCAGCTCTCCTTCTGCATCTGTGACCCCAGTGATGCTGGAAAAAGGGCACAAGGGACATGTTTGATACACAGTGCATGCGCAGACTGGCAGAACATTCACTTGTAACCTGGAACTACTGGAAATACTGTAGATTAGTAATCATCATCGAACACAAACTAAGCCATAACCAGATGCCTACGTGGGCCAACTGGATGCACCATAGAGCTTCTGCTTAATTCCAGCATAGCAGCTTGGTGAGATGTCAATGCTTCTGCTTGTCTTAAGCACAAGAAAGAGCAGGTAGGTCACTTTTTCAAAGGGGGTACAACAAGTACCACAAAGACTCTGGGGATGGTTGCCCCTATTAAGGTGCCAGTGAAGTGAAAACTTAAGGCAGTAAAGGCATGCTTCAGAGGGAGGAAGAGTGAATGTTAGGACCATAAATCATCCACCACATCCAAAAGAGGTCTCCTACCCTCAATCTCACCTATCCTGGCCAGCCTAGTTCACGATCACTGGGGTGCAATCTGAGCTGGTTAGTTTGAAAGGCCCCAGCAACCAGCACAAAGGCCTTGCAATATCGGAGTTCCATAGTTGTTCCAGCTTGGCCTTAGCAAACAAATAGACAGCAAACACACAGAACTGAGACGGTGAGTTTAAGCTTGCTTATTATTGTCCGTGAGCCTTGTAATTTCTATTTTAGGTGATGGAGCCACACTTTCTCACATGCTGTCCTGGAAGGTGATTGGGAAAAAAGAAGTTATGTGTTAACTGAAAACAATCATTAAATATATATTTAAATACAGATACTATAAGGATCAGCATATGATTTGGTATCGCCCTGTTGTAATACCCTATATTACAGCTGCACACACTGGGGAAACTAAGGGAGAACACGATGAGCCAATCAAGTGTGCACCATGTACATGTGTTAACAGGAAACATATTGACAGAAGGAGAAAACAGAGGGAGCAGATGAATGACTTCATAAGTCTGCAGTTTTTCCTTTATTGTCAATAGTCTGGGGACAGATAGGAGACCAGACTGTATTGTCTAACTGCAGTACAGAAACGTCAGGACAGGCTGGGCTGTCTGGCAGGGCTGCCCAAATCTTAGGTCTGGTTGGACAGAAATACAAACCACTTGGAAGTTAGAACAGATCCCATATATGTATATAAACCATGTATTGATCTGCTTGCCTGGAATATAGCTTGTGCCTTTACAATAAGGATAAAAGTAAACATATTACATAATGATCAGCTACGCTGCCGAAGCCTTTTCAAAGAATTTCTTCATAGATTAGTCTCTTTAGTACTCAGGGCTTTGCTGTATGATAAAAACCAATGCAGGTTGACCTGCTCCTGGGTCAAGTTACACTTGTGATACGTGGCACTATAAGCTGAGCTGTATTGGGATAGCAGATTGCAGAGTTTATTACAAGCTCTGGGCATCGTGTACAGAGTGTGACAATAAATAGAGCTTTTTGTTATACAAATGGAACAGAACGTCTCGCCAACTTCTCCTTACCACACCAGGGAAAATCTTCTGAAGTTTCTCCGCTGCTGCCAAAGCCTTTGATTTTCCACCTCCAAGACAGTCTTCAAACTCATAGAGTGGCTGCCGTACAGGGTTTGAGTAGGAGATTTTGGCATTATCCACAAATGTTATGTGTCTAACACCCCATCCCTTAAAAAAAGCAGAAATCATCATTGCTTTCATTCATAGGACAAAAGTAGGACATTGTTTTAAAAACAAGGAATGAGTGAAATCGGTACATGTAATCACAGTAATCTCCTTTACCCACTTACCTACTGTAGTTATAAGAGACAAGATAGCATATAAATTAGTCTAGATTGTGACACCTTAGCATAATACGTGTTTGTGACCACCCCCTCCGTCAAATCACTGCAATTGCACCATGGAGCTTTTAATTTGTATGTCTCAGATGTATTTAGTTATGATACACTGATATTGAGTAGTAGTTGTCAAACAGAAGGTAAAACTCAAATAAAATTTGCAGACTTGCTTGTCAGTCAGAGCCTTGAATATAACATAAATGTTTTTTTACCACAAAGAAGAGTGACAGTTTTTTAAAATTATAATGTGCTTATGTCATGCAGAGGGTGGAGCCATGCACTATTTATACATCCACAACTGCTTGATTAGAGGACAGATGAAACTTAAAATTACAGCCATTGCACACAACAGTTTCAGGCCTTAGGCCATAGTCAATTCAAGGTATAACAAACACAGTTCTATGAAACTGGATTGCTAAAAAGAATTTCCTGTCATCAGTGTAGAATAGATTTCCAGAAGGTGGGTAAATATTATCAACCTTTAAAACCACAAGCATATTTGAACACGGCAGAGGACATGAGAGGTCCATAACTGATCCAAGTTTGGGAAACCCAGAACCAATACGATTCTTAAATACTATACCCTAAAGCAGTGGTTCTCAACCTGTGTAACCTCAGGACCCACATTTGTCCTTGGTCATTAAGTCACGACCCAAGTCGCACTGCAATGGAATGCACAGCATTAGGGTACCACGCGTTCCAACGCGGGCGTACGAACTGTGGGTGGGAGGTGCATTTGGGGAACCAGTCAATTGAATGGCAATGCAACACACCTCCCACAAAAGCATGCATGGTAAGCGTGATTGTGTGGAACAGGGCGTTAAATCGCACGGTACTATGAGATTAACGCACTACACTACTGTGAATGGGCCCTCAAAAACACTGACTGACAGACACACACAACCACAATCCCACACACTCACAGATATTCTCACACACCCCAAAAAATGTATTTTTTTTAAGGTCCACACAGTCTCCCTACCTTACGAGAACTGGAGTGGATCCTCAGCCTGGGGTCCAGTGCTGGGCTGTTCTGCTGTGACAGAGCTCCATCCATATGTGCATTGCTTGTACAACTCCCTTGCGCACCCAGTAGAGGCGCCGGGATCCAGAATGTGATGTCACCATGGCACCTCTATAGGACACGTGAGGGAGCTGTAAGCAATGCACATATGGATGGAGCTTTCTCATGGCCATAGCCCCCATCCCATCTAAAGCTGGCACTTGCCGCCGGGCAGCATATTTTGAATGACTGCTTGGCGCAGGAACTGACAGTGCTGCGCTAGGGGGAGGCAGAGGAGCCTCTCACCTTGAAAAGTGGAAGGCATGTGGTGACCCACAGAACACAACCCACTTTTGGGTCACGACCCACCAGTTGAGAACCAAGACCCTAAAGCATCGTCTAATCCTACTTTAAATAGTTTATTGCTATCCACTCACCATTAACGTCCGGGCCACATTACACCCCAATGTGCCTGCTCCCAGTAACAAGCACTTGGAGGAAATGACCTTCTCCAGGTCCAAAGTAGGCACTAGTCGCCAACGCATCAACTTTAGATTTAGATCCACAGACGATTCTGCTAACCTGAAAGGAAGATTACGGTATATTAGTGGAATATAAGAATTGCTTACTTTTACAGCACTCTTCCACACCTATCCAAAGAATGTATAGCAGACGTAAAATTAGTTTTTCTGAAAGCCAGTCAATGGCTGATGCTTAAATATACTGATTAACTGGTGCCAAGAAACTCTCACAATGTGGACACTTCCTGGAAAAAGCAGTTTTGGTTTAAGTTCCCCTTCATCATGTTGATAGATGTAAACTAATGTGTATAGCCTCCCATATAGAGCCTAAATGCATTTAATGTAGATCCCACATTTAGGCCTGTTCAAAGTAACTTACAGTAATGCACAGTAACATGCATTAGTGGAATTTGGTCTGTTGTGATGCAGTTAAGTAGCCCATTCAAATTAATGGGCCAGCCTAACACAATGCAGGTTAACAAAATAACCAAGGTGAGTGAGTTCAATGCACACCAGGGAACCGGGCTGTTGTGAAAGGGCCCTTAGATGACCTCTGGACTTCCATATTTTTATTTTCACTTGATGTTGTTGCATATACTGTACTGTGCAAACATTTTAGGCAAGTGTGAAAAAATGCTGTATAGTAAGAATGCTTTTAGAAATAAAAGTGTTAATAGTTTATTTTTATCAATTAACAAAATGGAAAATAAATGAACAGAAGAGAAATCACAATCAAAATCAATATTTGGCGTGACCACACTTTGCCTTTAAAACAGCTTCTGTCAACAGATACTTCTAGATACACTTACACAGAGTGTTTGAAGGAACTCAGCAGGTAGTTTGTTCCAAACATCTTGGAGAACTAACCACAGATCTTCTATGGATGTAGGCTGCCTTAAATCCTTCTGTCTCTTGTTATTCCAGACAGACTCGATGATGTTGAGATTAGGGCTCTGTGGCGTCACTTCCAGGACTTGCAGGACTGGTACTTCTTTACGCTGAAGATAGTTCTTTTGGGTCACAGGAGGACATTTACTCCTGTGACCTAAAACTAAGTATATAGCGGGCTATTTTCCACTATATGCTGACAGCACAGAGCCACGCTGCAGCCGAGAAAGACCCCGACATTGTTCGGATCCACCCTGCTGCCTGATTGACAGCTGGCTCCACCTCCCTGCCTACCCCATCCCTCCAGTGCGGTGACTGACAGGGAGAAGATTGTGAACTGAGCGATCAGCGGTTTGTGATCGCTCAGTTCTCGATCAATAAAGCCGATGTGTGACAGCTGCAGCGTCACACGTCAGCTCTAACTATGGGGGTGAGTGTATTTCACTATCCCCATAGTTCTCCTTTAACATTTACAAATGTACTGTAGCAGACATAAAGCAATGTGTAATGCTTATTCTATTTTTTCAATACTGCTTTCTTGGATTTACCTCCTGGGATCCATGCATTCACTAAGATCCACCATTCTGGGGCCCATGCCACCTTTCTGATTTTTCTCCCAACCAACCGCTTTCGGGCAAACTAAAATGACAAAATAAAGTGTAAAATAAGTGGAAGTTAAGCCCAACAACAGTCACAGAAATTGATTCTTAGTAAGAAAGTCACTGAATGATCAGCCTCCATTTTTATAGTCTCACTTCAACCTCTCTACTGGGCACTACAATTCTGTGTGAGGAAGCTTGTAATCAGAGACATGGCCTTGACTTATTTCTGCCAACATAGAGCACTGGAGATGGAGAGAAGCAATTGCATTTCAACTAAAAAGTTATTTCAAGGCATTTTCAAGCAAAACTGAATTAAAAATCATAACATACAGCATGGGACTATAAAAAAAAAAGTTTAGAGACTTCAATTGGGCTTTCAGGCCCTTATGGTCAACTATAACAGTTTTTTTGGACAGGCATTTTCCACCATCACACTGTCACTGCCCTTAAACCAAACATTAAATTGTTGTTAAATTATCTTTTCATCCAGCATCAAGGTACAACTGTGTTTTCTGTGAAGCGTTAAAAGAGAACTATGGGGTAACCTTTTTATCCCATAGTTCTCACTAGGGTCACAGGAGGACATATACTTATGTCCTCCCGTTACCCAAAGCTCAGTATATAGCAAGCTATAGCTCGCTATATACTGAGAGCGCCGCAGCCAGGACAGATCCCGACAATACTGTCTGGATCCACCCAGCTGGCTGATTGACAGCGGGCTTGGCCTATCTAGAGGCAGAGCTAACTGTGCCCGTCCGCACTGGAGGATCGGAGAGGGGAAGGGGGGAAACCCTGTGGGGACCAGTGACTGACAGTCTCCGCTCTCTGCAGGGAGATGATCGGGAAGTGAGCAAGGGATGGTATGTTTGCTCACTTCCCGATCAATAGAGCCAACGTGTGACAGTTTCAATGTCATACGTCGGCTCTATGAGGGTGAGTGTAAATCACTCACCTCGTAGTCCTCCTTTAAGGCCTCTTTCACACGTGTTAAAATCGGCATTAGAGAAGCATTTTTAAAGCCTCTCTGCCGCCTATTAACGTTCATGTGGGATAATGCAATAGCAACCGCCCAGTGGAGTTCACACATTGGTATCAGCGTTATGTTGCTGTGTGTTAAAAAATAGAGTGCATGTCGCGTTCTTGAGGCATTGCTGCTGGACAAATGTCCCCATTGAAGCATACTTAAACGCGCCTTAAACTCTCAGTCCATGATCCTATAGCATTTTTCAGGCATTTAAATAAAAAATGCCCTAACATTTCGCATGTCTAGAAGAACTTAGCAGCAAGATTGCTGCAACTTTCCAGCTGCAGTCACCTGCTGCTGCCATTAAAATTAAACCTAATCAATATGTTTTGCAGAGCTAGCATTCAGGCTTGAAGTCAAAATGAAAAACAAAACCTTGAAATGATTACACAGCCTACCAACTCAGGGCTTCAGTTTTTATACAGGCTGTTAAATTAGAATCCATTCCACTCTATGTTTTGGTAATCTTGGTACCTCTTTTTGCTTCCCTGTTTGTATCGCATAAGCTGTACTCCCAAACACACCCAGCACAGCATGATGTACCAGAGTGTCCATACTAAGACGTTACTCACAGGCCATGATAAGACACAATCTTATCTTAACGTTTGAATCTCACAGGCAACAAATTAAGAAAGCAGCAAGTAAGTTACAAAGGAAATGCTTTAGAAAGTAATACCCACTAATGCATATGTAAGAAGCTTTGTGAAATCTTGCTGCAGCACCTTAGATAAAACTCAGATAAATTTCTGACTTTAGAACAGAAATGCCTGAAAATTAGCTGACGGTGCACAGCCACTCTGTGGCCAAGAAAGATTTCAACAATATTGCCTCACCGGAGCGATGGCAACGAGGAAGGCAACCTTGTGAATGAGAGTAGACAGGGGAATGTCCCTTAAAGGTTCAAAGGGCGGTTTCTGGAGAACCAACAGAACTTGGTTCAGAGTCCATGAAGTCACTGGGGAATGTAGTGTGCTGACCCCCTATACAAAGGCTTTCACTAACGAGTCAAGGCAAGTGGTCTTTGAAAGAGAACCGCTAGGGCAGAGATTTGACCCTTGATGGTACTTAAGGCCAGATGTTGATCCAGGCCAGACTGGAGAAAAGATGGAGAGTAGTCCCACTGAGTACTTCCAAGCTTTCAGGAGTGTAGAAATAAATGTATCAGATATCCCCCTATCCATCAGGGCATGGGCTTTACCAGTCAGTTCATTAAAACCAGCCAATGAAAAGCAGGAGGGTAAACTGGTCCTTAGTATAGAAGATCTAGACAATCTGGGAGTGGCCACAGAGCATCTGCCAGGAGTCTGATGAGATCTAAGAGGCGCATCAGCCTGGGCCAGTTCAGTGCAATAAGAATCAATAAAATGCTTTCCATCTCTAACCTGAGCAATGGAATGCCTTCCATCGCTCACCAGAGCAGGTGAGAAATGAGTTTTAGAAGAGGAAAGGCATAGAAGAGGTTGAACTGATTCCATGGAGTCACCAGAGCATCCACTGCAAAGGCTAGAGTATGCCTGGTCCTGGAGTGAAACTTGGTTAGTTTGTTGTTGAGCCAGGATACCAGGAGATTCATGTCTGGCATCCCCAGACATGTCCACGCCTACTCCAGAAAGTGGCACACACATGTGCAGTATGACCACAGAGAATGAGGCTGTGCAGACTCAGCAGGGGTTCACGGCAACAGGTCCAGTACGATGGTCCAATTTTAAAAATGGTGCTGTGCCACCTTTCCTGCTGGACTGCGACTGAAAATGTCACACATGGTGCTCCTGAGTTAACCCGTTAGAAGACTCAAGAAGCAGTGTTAGCACACCCAGGCTTCCATAAGACTAAAGCCCTGACTTGCAGCAGCGCTGGTAATTTGGCACTGAGTAATTTGGAGATATTTGGCAGGAGACATGCCCCATGTAAACAACCTTTAGCCTCTCCATGGGCATACTCCCTAAGGAGTCTTCAGGCACAGGGTTCCACCAGCCATGTTCAGCACGACCCCGGACCAGTAAAGCATTCTGTGGCTAACTCATATGTTACACCAAGGGTGTCTAGGGAAGCACCTTCAGAGTCTGGTACTCGTAGGACACAATACAGGCAGCTGGCCCACGTCTTCCTCACAGCAGGGTCTGAGTACAGCCTCCAAGGCTATGCTAAATATGCAATATGAGCTCCGGCGCCTCAACAGCAACTGAAGAATCTTGCTAGCAGAAAATTGATGTTGATAAAAAGCAGAAAAAGTAAGAAGTAGTTTGCCTCTCTAGAAGACATACTGTGGGTTATACTAGGCTGTCCTTTCAGTTTTGTTTTCCCAGTGTCCAATCTCCTGAATGCAGCAGCATAACTTGCACATAACCTCAGTAGCTTATCTGATCTACTGAAAACTTTGACATGTGGTTTTCACTGAAGGCAACCTCTAATTCAGCAATTTTTCCTCACAAATTTAATTTAAAAGTTCCAGGTTTGTCAAAGGTTTACTAAAAATGTCTCTTTTTAACAGAGAACAAAGATACCTCAATCAGTTTCTTCACATAACCGAGATCCTCTACACCTTTTATAATTTTAGTTGCTCTCGGTGCATGAAGACCAAAAATACCAGCTTGTAATTTTGATTAAAGGCATCATTTAAGTGATCTATATTCACAAGATGCTTTTATCTACTCCTCTAGCAGGATGATAAAAATTTTTATTGAAATGAGGTCTTGGATGAAAGAAGGCTACCTTCATTTTGTGTCACTTTGGGCACTTTAATTTCAAAGCTAATACTGTGCTTTATGTCCCTTTCCCCTTGCAGAGTTCGGTCTCGAAGACAGATGACTTCAATGGACTGTAGGTGGCTGCCCCTGGAAATTAAAAAGAAACTGAACATTAGAGGACAGAATAAAAACAGTGGGATGGATATTAAATGATCTTGCAACTTTATATCATTACATTCTTATATACCGTGAGATTTTTTTGCAAAAACTAATTGATAATTTTTTTAGTTTAATCAGTTTGAGGAAAATGTTATGGCACTGAGACAGGTGCTTAATCGCCTCTATTAATCTGATGATTCCAAAGACATGATTGAAACTCTGAGATGATTAAAAAGGTGTTATTTCTTTTTTTACCACATGCTAGAGAGTGTTGTATTGCAAAGTGGTAAAACCTGAATGAAACATAAATGTTAGAAAAATTTGTATTCCAAATGACATTGACCCATTAAACATTAAAAATAGACAAAACTTCTGTTACGAGATAAAACAATGCTGTACTGTACTTCAAAAAGGATACCAAGGTATCTAATATACTAAAGGATAAATACATCTAAAATAGTACAATAATTATAACTAAATAATTGATTAGATTAATTACACACTGGTGTTCAAAGAAAATAATCACCTTAAATTAGTTATTTTCCTGGACAGGGTAAAACAATGTATAATAAGAATGGCACCATTAAACAAACAAAAGTCATAACCAGAGGACTTATTCAACACTGCAAAGTGCTAAGTAGAGCTTTCATCACTCACAGAATCTATTTTGAATCTATTTTTGTACTAATATTGCTTCCCGAAAGTGAATTCTGGTTAATACGCATTTCTGCACTTAGCACTGTGCTGTTTAAATGGTTTATTGATAACGACAAGAATTAAAGAGAGAAAGCTCTATTTTAGAAGTAAAATAACATTTCCATACACGATGTTAAAATATTTAATAAAGTGTAAACAGCAAAAATCAACTCTTTTGTCTTGTGAAATCAATAAAGATTTAAATGATGTTTAAGTATATAAAACGTTTTTCCACTGTGAATAGTGTAAGGGAGGCTAAAAAAAAATCCCTGTCGTTGGTTTTTCTATCTGTGTCTCATTAGGGAGATTTCCCTTTACTTCCTCTCCTGTAGACTCAACAGGAATTGAGAGGATATCTTTCCATTGTGAGTTAAATACCCTCATAGACAGTTGTAACAGAATTAAGTGTCCCCATTGGAAGATTTCCCTTCTATTTCTGTTCTGGTGGCAAATTTTTGGATTGTCTCTCACTTTCATTCCTGGTGCTCAGAACAATTAGATAGAGCAAATCTCCCTAACGAGGAGAAAGACAGCAATAAAAAAAAAACTGACAGGGGTTCTGCCTTGAAGGAAGCAACCATAAAATCCAGGACTCTAATGCAAAAGTGAGAGTAGGGCAACTCAGGATTGGAGAGTGTGAGTCTGCCATCAAAGAGCTTGAAGTTTATCCAGAGAGAGAAATACTCTGGCTTCAGCCTTGTCTAGTACTAGACCCAGAGACTCCAACAGATGAGTCTATTCCAGTACCAGTTTCTGAAGGTTCATGATCAATCCAATCGTTATAATTTCTGGACAGTCAAGGCTACTTTGTCCAACAGAGCCGACTGTCATCCAAGTACCCCACTATACGGATGCCAAGAGTACACAGCAAGGCAGGTGGTGGGGCCAGCACCTTGGTGAACACTAGTGTGCTGGATAGATGGAACATCTAAGTATACTTCATGATTTTCACAGAAGCCAGGAAGTCCCCCTGGGGAAGAGGGGCTATGACACTCTTGGTGGGTTCCAAAAGGAATTTCTAAACCTAAATGAAAACATTCAGTGCTTTGAGATCTAAGATGGTGAGGATGCCGCCTTTGGGTGTGGAAAATGTTAACAGGTTGGAGTAAAACCCCTGAAACTGTTCTGCAACATGAACTGGGGAACTGACACCTTGTCGCAGAAGCCCAAGAGGGCTACATTAAGATCTGCTAATCTGTGCGGTGAAGCAGCAAGGCTGGAGGTGAGAAACCAATGAGGGGACTGGGAGTTAAACTCTACTTTGTAGCCTCTGGAAACCACCTCTTGCACCCAAAGCATCTGAGATGCAAGTTGTCCAAATGTCTGCAAAGGCTAACGGACATTCCCCACTTTGGAAAGTGGGGGTGCACCTTCATGCTAAATGCTGATCGCTGAGTGCTTCTAAGCCGCTCTCAATCCTCACTCGCTGGCACTGGAGGCTGAGTGCAGCAGTGATGGAGGAGAGCTCGGCCTCCTGACAGCTCACTCCCACCTGCTCTCCATTCTGAGTCTCCACCTGTCAAAGGAGTGGAGCGGGGTGGTGCAGGAGGAGAGCTTGGCTCCTATGACAGCTGTCTCTGCACCGCACCACCCCACACGGCATTCTAACCCGTCTCCTCCCCAATCGGCCTCCTGAAACGTTCTCTCTTTATTGAACAATGCATGAGCATTGAATTATACTAGGAAATATTTGCATCTGATAGGATAAACATTGCAACTAATAAAGTAAAACGAAAGGTTGTATCTTATTTTGCCAAAGTCAAATAAGAAGTTATCTGAAATATTATAGGAGTTACTCATTAGCATGCACAAGTGCTAGGTGCTAGTGTTTGTGAAGTTCTCATTTATTCAGGTTATGTTATAGCTAGTAGGAGTTAGTCACATTCCACTGGACTTTTTCTGCAATGTTAAAGACATTTTGTTGCTTATCCAAGCTTCTTTAGTTCAAACAAGTGTCAGATACATACATACATGGGTAACATGCACAGGTAAATCTGTTACCGTAATTCAGTCACTATAGAATGCACCAAGGCAGATGTTGATTGTTCAAGAACATAATTGGAAACATGAAAGTTAGTGAAACCACCCTGTTTTAATTTCAGAATCCAATCCATGGTGCCATGAAGTCTGAGACAGATATTAATCACTCAGATTAAATGGCTGAAGGTGTGCACTGTTGTCAGTTTGTTGGGATATAGATGTTAAAACAGCAATATACAGCATTGAACGATAGGTTCTAGCCTTGTGCTTGTGCGTATTAATTTTCCATTTCAGCCTTCAGTGCCTCTTGCGATAGATGGTGGGGCAATCAGCAGAGAACTTAGAGGAAGGATGTCAATTTCACTGTTGGGCACCACATAATAAAGATTGTTTCATGGAGCAGTCTTGAGTGCACTGAGCCATTCAGTACTGTGCATCAGGAAATGCCTTTGAGTATTAGGAATGGTTTCCAGTGCCTCATATTGATGCTTGTGTTCATACACACACACACACACACACACACTGTTGAGAATGTCCTGATTGGCTAATTAACTGAACAATATTGTCTGTAATGAACCATTCAGACCTGTACATCTGGCAATGACATGAGACATTAGGAACAATGCCTGGTGTCTCATGTTGACCCTTGTGTTCAAGGCTTAACATGTGCATTACATGCTTTGTAGAATGCAACATTTGAACTTGTACTTTCTTCAAAAATCAGTGCTTGTAGTTTATTATAATTATGTCAAACACATTCCTTTTGATACTCATGATTGGTTCATCACTAACACTAAAATAATTAGTGTAAACCTAGTATGGATCTAATAACAGGTTTTAATTGTTTTTAGACACCACTTTTCCTAGATCAAAATGTATTAGTGAGTAGGGGATGCAGCAGATCACCATAGTTATCCTCAAGAGCAGCTCATAAACTGACTAGGTTGATTTTATTATTTACAGTGGCCTTGACATTTTTGGCAAATAAAGTACTTGACCTTTTTCCTGCAGAGTGGACACAATTTCAATACAATGGAATAAAATACAAATAGTGCTCCTCTAGTAAAATAATGTAACTCTTATAACAATGCCGCAAAGATCAAATAAAAATCTTAAAGGTTAATTCATTGTTAAGGGTTCACTCATATTACAAATAGTATCCTTTACATATGCTGGTACTTTCAATACTACTGTTAATATGAGGGGATCCCCTAACAATTAATTAAAGTGTATGTATACCATATTATTATTTTTTAAATATAGTACCTCATGATTTCCAGTTAACATATGTCCCTTGCAAACCCTATTTTGCATTCTTTTTTTATGAAATGTACCTGCAGACCCTGCCTGTCTTCTGATTTTTTTTCTCCTTGTTGTCCCAAGGTGAAAACATTTCATTAGCTGAAGGAGTAGCATTGTCCCTAGAGGGAGCGCACTCCCCTGTTGTACTACAAGGTTATGCACCAACACATATTAGGCAGCCTTCTATTTGATGCGTCACTCATGCACCCATAACACACAATTTAACCGATAGTGACTCCCATTAGCATGCTCAACTTGAGAAGAGGGAACACAGGAAGAACCAGCAGATCTATCACTACTGGGCTTCACGTCTGAGAGTAGGCATCATGGTTTTATATAGTGTTTTGGGGCACTAAATTTACCCCAAGTGCATTTTTCACTTAATTTCCGGGTTTGATAATAAGTTGCGCCAAAGTCGTGCAACATAAAAATTTGCAACTGCCACCATTTTATTCTTCAGGGGTCTTGGCTTTCAGAAAATATATACCATTTAGGGGTTTTAAGTAATTTTCAGGCCTAAAATGGGGATTATAACATGGGTGCATAAAATGAAAAAAAGGCCTTTGTCCTTAAGGGGTTAATTCTATATTACCTTCTATGATTTTGTAAATACATTGACCTTGTTTGTTATACGAGTTATATGATTTCACAATTTTTTTTAATTTTATCATTATATCACATTTGGTTTCTATGTCTTCCTCCATTCGTGTAGGAAGAAGAATTTTGCATTGGTAATTTCCCCCTTCCTTTCCTGTTACAAAGTGCGTATACAACACTCTATCACAATTTGAGTACAGCTGTAACAAGTGATATACTGAATACTGAGATACAATACCAGTGATAAGCAACCAGTGCTAAAATATTCCTCAATGGCCATCCAGGATACTGTGTTAAGGTGCACGGATCGCAAACTCCAAGGATGACCTAGGAAAGCAAAATAATTAATAATAGTAATCACAGACTGATGGACAGAATTCAGTGAACTTTCATTTGTCAATTTTTATGCATATCTCTCATGTGAAGCTACATCCACTATTAGTTGATATCAGTGGCGTCACAAAAGGGGTGCGGCCCGCACCCGGGTGACACCATTGGAGGGGTGGCACAAAAATTACTGAGAGTCATTTTGGTGTCACCCCCCTCTGAAAAGTCGGGCGCTCCGTCATGGACCGTACGCCTGACAGTATCAGGAGAGGAGGGGACCCGGCGGCATACCTTATCCCGCCGGGTGACTGTCCCCTCCTCTCTCTGCAGGTATCAGAATACTGCCGCGCCTGCACGATGACGTCATCGCGCATGCGCGTGGTGACGTCACGCGCAGTGACGTCTCGGCGGGATGACACTCGGTTACCGCTCCGGGTATCACCAAGCCTCGGGACGCCCCTGGTTGATATTAGCCTTTTCCAGGCCTTTAGGGTGCCACATATAGGTGTAGTCATATATAATAATGTTGTAGGCAATAGTATAATGTAAAATGGCTAAGCTTTATCAAACAGTTTCAACGTGTCCCACTTCGCAGGCATTGGCAACAACATTAGTATTCATAACACAGTAAACTCCCCATTATTCTGCATTCAAGCATCCAGAACTCTCATAATATGTCCTCATTTTTTTGCCAGTCGCTTGATAGACATGTGCACACTAAATTTATTTAGCTGCTAATGAAATTCTCTTGTTTATATCTTGCTGCGGCCGACAGATTCTGCAGCTGGCAGGCGAATGTAAACAATAGGCAGTGGACATGTGCAACAGCCAGCCTGCTATTGGCTATGGCAATTTGAAATGGGCAGTAGCAGAACATAGCCAGCAGAGTTATTAGTATCTCTCAACCAACAACTAGAAAGTACAGTTATTCGGCATCTAGCAATCCCCATGGGTGCCAAATAACTGGGAGTTTACTGTACAATGATAAATGTTGCTAGATCTTCACATTTTTTTGAATATGACTCAGTTTAAAATTGTGGAAAATTCCAATAATGTAGACCTATCATCTTGGTAATGATATCAAGATCCAAGGAATGGATTTTCTCAGTTAAAGCGTAAAAACTCAAACAATGAACCTCTCTTATTTGGTCACTTTTGGTCTGTTAAATATACCATGATTGTACATAAACATCCTCAAATGATGTGAGAGATGAATGAGATGTTTATGGAACAGCAAATAGTGTTAGTCAAATCTTGATATCAAATGATGACACACACAAAATAAATACTGTTTGAAATTAGAACATACACTAGAAGGCCTAAAACAGGACCCTAGCCAAAAATAAATAGCCCTTTAAAAGAGAAAATAAAATAGCAGATTTTGCTGCAATACTCAACTAATCTCTATATCACTCTTTCGCTTCGTTCTTCTTGTCAGCAGATGGACTGATTGGCTCCTTGTGCTGCTTCTTCCTCTCACTCCCAAATTCTGCTGTACATGAAATACATGAAAACAGCTCTGAGTACGGTTCAAACAGCTAAGCAATGTAGTACAACATGACTCTTTTAAGGCCAGCTGACTCCAGACAGATGTGTCAATGCTGCATCTCAGTTCGGCATAATTCACCTTTTCCTTTTCTTTACAGAACTGGTTGAACTGACGCAGTGGAGACATAGAAAAGGAATTCTCCGTGTAGCGAATTAGGAAATAAGGCTGCGGAGTGTCTCCTTCACGGTGACACAGGTCATCATAGGCTTTCTGAAAATCCAGCACCTGAAAGTGAAAAACAGGTCAAGGTTGTCCCCTTTATATCAGAAACTATATTGTACATGATTCCCCCTTTTGAAAAAGTGAAAGCACGAAACGCGTCAAGGAGGATCTGTCTTCACCGCTCACAGCTAAGACTCTGCCACTGATTTTATGCTCGAACAACTCGTCTGTCTTGTAAGTGCATCTATGTATTTTAAAGAAATAAATCTTTTTTGAATTACTGCACTTAGAGGATTCCGCCGATTTTTCTTCGTCTTTTTTCCCCCTGGGAGATCTTAATAGGTTTCCGTCCCCAGCGAGAGGTGAAGGAGCCTGCCAGAGGGAGGAAAAAAGCAGACCAGATCTTTTGAGAAAAGAGGACGGATCACAAGAAACCATAGGACTTTCCGGATTCTATGAATTTACCCTGGTTTGAGACGTTTTGAACTGACCACTCTGAACTGACTGCTCACTAAGATCGATGCCGGTATTTTAGTTAAATTAACCCCGCATTTAATCTTTGTCTTTGAGAGGAATCAGAGTGCACGGAGTAGCACTGTATATGTGATCATTTTTGATACTGTTTAATTTTTATTATTTAAGTGTTCGTACTATATTTAAAATTCGTCACGATTTAGAGATTGGGATTTTAGAATTTGTTTTTGTTTTTCTTATACACGACCAATCTGTGACACCGAGTCATTTATATTTGGATTGGTGTCTTTGAATAGATTGTCACATCACTAAGAGGTTTGTTTGGACAAACCATGTACACTTAGTACACAGAAACACCTAATCAATACACCGGCTGGCGATTGAAAATCCTTTTCCCACACCAGATTGTTATATTGCACAATTATTACCGAGGTAGTGACTACCGAGATTTACAATTCTTTCACAGTAGAATCTAAACTTAGTAACTTCTTCACGTCCTATAGAGCACACATATTCCATTTTATTTATATTTGTCGAGACCGAGCGCAACTCACTTGCGATATAATATATTGTACATTCAGTGAGTTCTTCTTCCAAGCTATAATTCTGTATTGTATTATTTATATAGATTTGGAAATTCAGCAGCTTTCTTTGCCAATCAATTGCCCAATCACTCTCCTTCGTGAATGGCTGCTGAGAAATGAACAAAACAAGATTCGCCAATAGGACACCACTGCATTATTTTCAGTGAGGGGAGTGAGGCTTGCATTGAGAGAGAGAAGCAATGAAACGATGCAGCATTACTAAGAAGGGAATACAGAAATTAAAATGACAGTCACCCATACAAACTAAAAACAGAAGTCTTTTTAATAACAAGTATTAGATGTTAAAGGTTCAATGCAATGAAAACTGGATTGAATTTTTTTATCTACACCCATGAAAACCCTATACTCTCAGCACAGTTACTGAAGTGGGAATTATGGTAGGGAGATCTTACTGTGGGAATATAAAATTAATATGAAATGCCAAGGGCTGGCTCAACTCACTAGGCTCCACTTATAACCAAATGTCACTGCTGGATGAATTGGCCGTTTAATAAGAATATATACATAAACAAAACAGGATAAAAATATGTGCGCTTCTATTAATGACTTGATTTGCAGGTGCACTGGCCAGGACTCTTATGCCCTTCTCGTTTAATTAGCTGGTGAGTCATTCACTTAGAACAAAAGTGTGCATATTGTTTGTCAGCAGATGTTATATGCCTCATTAAATAGTCAATCAGGGAAGGGATGTCAGTTTCCCTTTGAGCCAAAGAAATAGGACATACAGTACATTCAAAACAAAGACTATAGTTTTTGCTCCACCACCTCCCATGCCTAAATGTTGGCCAGTGAGGTTGCTCACAGCAAATACTGGGCCAGAATAGGAGGTCAGCTAGAGCTTAACCACCTAAACTTTTATTGAAGTTTCATCCATGTAGTAAATATGCACCGAATACATTACTTTTGGACATAAACCTTCCTATAATTTTATTATTTCTAATTGGAAAGCTGTCTAAACTTTTTTCCAATTTTTATATGTCAGTTTCCGAAATTGGAAGAGCTGCTGATGTGCAAATTAGATTATCTCTCAAACACCCAGAATAAAGTTGTTGCCTGTGTCCAAGTTGCTTTAGGATTACTGGGGAGTCAGTAATAGTCATACTACGTCAGTGCTCACCTCCACCATTGCCTATTTGTTTTTGTTCGTGACTCAGACTTGTCCAGCTATGGAATGCTGAGGAAAGGGGAAGGGCACAAACAGCTCCAATTTTGTTTTTGTTTATATGTATTAGGAGGACCTCATCAATTATGATTTGGTTTTTTTTACATAAACATCTGTAGGTCATAAATCCTCCATCTCTTCTAAACTCAAAAAATTAAAAGCGATCTTTCCTAAACCATCACAATCCAGCAGAACTGCCTTCCCCATCCACACATTAGGGACTTGGGGATAATACATTTACTGAGAAAGAAAAGACCAAAAATGGAAATCCCTCATCTTTCTCTATTTTCTTTACTAAGGTCCCTGTTCGTGTGTTGGTTTGTTCCCCTTTTAATGAAGCATTGTACCTCAGGTTTGATAGGCTTAGATATAAATCTTATAAACCAAGGTGGTAATAACTAACTTCTCTTTACGGAAAATAAGGGTCCTCGGTGGGACAAGGATGAGGATAATCATTGTATGTGACGGAGGCTTTTTGTTCCCGATTGAGAAGTATTTAGAAGTTTATTAATTCTTACATTAATGTTTTTTTTAAATTATGTTTGTAATGTTTTTGTATTGCCTGTTTTACCCACCCTTGGGGCCTCTCTTTATAAATAAAGTATTTATTTAAAAAATGTAAATACCTCAAAATAAATAAGACCAAAAAAAAAAAAAAAATTGGAGAGCATATTAACATAACTGGAATAGATAAAATATACAAATGTACTTATGGTCCCAAAGTAAGCTATTGGCTGAGCATATTAAACATAAGGTATAAAGAGTACCTGTTCATTAGAATATCTTTCATCCAATGTTACTGGGTTCTTTACCAATTCTATTCCATCAGGAAGAGACAATGCAGGGAAGCAAAACCAGTAATAAAAACGATACTTCTTTAAGTCCTACAGCAAAAGTTGACAAGAGGTAAATGAACATGTAAATCCTCAAGTATCATTTCATTTAAAATATCCATTCATCTAAAATTGTTATATTTTGAAGATTACCAATTGAAACTCACAATTCTGACATCCTACCATTAGTTTTTATTTTGCTACTCAACCTTTGGACATTTCCCCAAATCTTAAAAGGTATCTATGGTCACAAACTAAAAATAAATATGTATTTCTATATTGAATTTCCATAAGCTCTATCACACTCCTAATAACCATATTGATCAAAGTTTGAAAACTTACTTAATGAAGATGCCCATGGGATGTAATTCCTCTTTGTGTTACAACTAACTAAGCCTGCCATCTGAACTACAACTCAGCATCTGAACTTCCCACAATGTGACATCATTATTGCATCTTGGAAGCAGTGCATGATGGGATATGTAGTCTTGAAAAATCGGGATTGCTTCATATCAAGTAGCAGAGTAAGAGAGGCAAAGCACACCGGGAGTCCAGGTGCTTTCAAGTTATTGAAAGAGAAGGGCAGACAGAAGGCAGCACTCACTACATAAAAATAATAGTTTTTTAAGTAAGATTTGATTGCATTATTAAAACCAACTATAATATTTATTCCATTTACAATGCTGATGAACATTATAGTATATGTTGTAACTTTACAACTCCTTTAACCCCTTCACGACCCATGATGGGATAATCCCGTCATGAGTCCGCCCGGGGTCTGTTCAGTTTTGTAGAGCTGGCGGCCGGTATTACAGTAGAAGCGATTCTGGCGGCTCAGCTTCTACGATCCGCTAACTGTCCCCCCCCCGCCCGACCCCCGCGCCATGCTTCCTGGGCTCCATTGCCCCTCCTACGGGCCCAGGACCGGCTTGTCGGGTGTCGGCGGGAAGCTGGGGATGAGATCGATGAGCGTCCGTTCACCGATTTCCTCCCCTTTCTATGAGACTGGGGGCGACGCATATTGCATTGCTTCCGGTCCAATAGTGCGATCTGCACTTCAATAGCTTATTTAGAGTGTAAAGGTGATACTAGGGGTCTTTTGGACCCCAAGCATCACCTTAATGAGTGCCTGTCACTGCCAATATGTTATCACATGGGGGGATTATAAGCCCCCCTATGTGATATCAATTAAAGTTTAAAAAGAAACAGTTTTAAAAATAATACTAAATAAATTAAATGTAAAAATAATAATAAAAAAAGGTTTAAAGTCCCTCGCGAGCAATCACTTCGTCTTGTAAACATGCACTGGGTGCGCCTACATACGAAACAGACGATTGCGCTACACATGTTGGGTATCGCCGCACACGCCGGAGTGAGAGCAATAATTCTAGGGCCAATATTAACATGCATCTCTAAACGGATGACATGTAGACACAATTTTTAATCTGAGCATGTTGGGCATCTATTCACTCGTTGTAACCTCATCTTTTATATTTTACCAAAGAAATGGTTTTATATAGTGTTTTGGGGTACTAAATTTAACTTATGTGCATTTTTCACGACATTTTTGGGTTTGATAATAAGTTGCGCTAATGTCATGCAACATAAAAATTTTATTTTATTCTATAGGGTCTTGGCTTTCAGAAAATATATAATGTTTGGGTGAGTAATTTTCAGGCTTAAAATGTGGATTATAACATAAGTGCAAAAAATGTAAAAAAGGCCTTTGTCCTTAAGGGGTTAAATAAAATTGTAGGTTGCGCTAACATTTTAATACACTGTGTGACGGACCTACATCTATGGATTGGCAGGATTAAGTAATTATCAATAATGCCCACTGGTGCCCTCAAAGCACTCAATGATGAAAAGAAAGGAAAAATATATTTTATATATAAACTCTATTATTATTTTTCCTCATATTTGCATGGGTGGTTTAACAATAAGCTAGGTAAGTTCCCCAGGAAAGAGGAGGAGAGGTGCGGTAGGCACTGTAAACAGGCACCGCTTTGGTTCCCCAGAAGGCTGCCTTGAGGTCCCCAGCCAGTGTGGATCAGTATCGGGGCATTTTCATGAGCACGAGTGATGGCACGGTATCATTGTATCCCTACACTGAGCAACACATGCGCTGCTCGGTGTACATTTTCAGCATTGTCCTGTGTAACCATTATAGGATTAAAAGAGAGACTGTAAAAGTATAAACGAAGGACAAAAATACTACTACTACCTCACTGTTTTACAGCAAACTTACAGTAACGTTAGAATTGTACTTTAAACGTTTCTTATATAATCAATTTCTATAACATAGTGCAGTTGATAGAACAGCGCAATGTAGCCAGTAACGTTTTCAATATCCAAGGTCAAATAGTGACAATCATTTTGTTTCACAGCCTCTGGCTCCACATTGCTTTAGTTACCTCAATGCTTTCTGAATAACTCATTAAAGTCTTTCATTAATCGATATTTTGAAGCAGGAAACTCACAGGAATTGTCAGAAGGTGATGAAGGTGAAGCAACATGCTCAAAGATGAATATCAGAGGCGTTATGAAGTGACTTGTCGGGAATAACCATAATGAAATAGAACAGCCCAGGCCCTTGGGAACCTAGATACTGACGTTTACGATTTAATCTAGGAAATAACATGGGGAATAGATTAATGGTGGCGACAAAGCTCTTGGTGACTAGCAGAAAATTAAAGTGATATTAAAGTCTAAGGATATTAAGCCATTTCAAATCCTTCCTGCAGGAGACCGATGACATCATCTTAGCCTGGGCAGGATCACTTGTCTGGTGAGAGCTTATTTGGAACATTGAACTGTTGCTGTGACATGTCAGGTATTCATGCATGCTTGCAATTTACATAAAAGTCCACTTTTGAGGTCCTCGGGTGTGCCAGGAAAACACTTCCTACACCATTAAAACACTAGCAGCAACAGTCAGAACCATAGGACGGATCCATAATTGCAGGACATGTTCACCTTCTACCCCACAATATAATGAGTTTCCAACATTCAGTAATCAAGTGACAATGCAAGGTGCTTAACTTAAATAATGTCTCCACCAGCTGCACAAGGTGGTGCAAGATAGTACAAGTGCAGCGGCACTTTAACGGAATAACCCCTCGGCCCTCAGCCCCCATCCTAGTCTTATACACACAGCTGCTCCTATTTTAAATTAGTCTGTAAAGCTTGGTATACACAGTTATATTTTCTTTGTTTAACCTGTTGACTGAACAAAAAAAAATTAACAGATTCCTCCACCCACTCATAAAACCTGTAATCCCCTGCTGTTTCTATTGTATTATGATATTTTGACAGCGGCCACCGAGCAGAGCCTGGCTGCTAGCTCTATTCAGTCAAGAATTGGAAGGGTGCTGACAGGGAAACACACTCTGCAAATTTAGGTTCATTAAGAAGCGGCTGAAATTCACACCATGTATAGCCTACTTCAGGCAGGTTGATTTCAAGATGCATTAAAACTGTCAAAGCAGTTAGCAGGAGCGGAGGGTTGGAGTACACTGGAAGAACTTCACAATGCTGGATATCAATATTGAATATTGAGAAGAAAGTATAGCATCATACAGAAGCTCCCGGCACTATCCTCCACAGACAATAAAATGGTTTTAGGTGAAGGTCATCTTTAACCATGTGAACAGAAATAAGACGACCCCCAAAATAAAATTACTTACTGCAAACGTCAACAGAAGAAATTTATTAAGGAGCACTGGATCGTCAAGAGCTGCTCCAGACTTTATTGCATCCCATATCTGCAAAATGGCAAAAGCTCAGAGTTATAAATTATTTTTGTGTTGAAGCAGAAATGTATAAAATCTACAAGTAAAAAGGACAATGAGCTCAGATAAAATCACATGTATAAATTAGTTTTTGAGGTACTCCTTCAAGTGATATTAAAGTCAAACGTTTTGTAAGTTATTTCAAATGCTGATTATATCCCTTACAATGGATGCTGCTCTTTGATGCTTAAGTATTTGCTTCCTGAAGAATCAGCTGGTCTCCTGAGCACTGGTCCTAATATCCTGTTTTAGGGTGAATCCTTTCCCTTGCAGAGTGCTATGCAGTCACCCTTGTTTGCGCTAGTGAGCTGTGTGTGTCTCCACAAACACACAGATACAGCAAGGCAAGACATTCCCCTACTCCCTTCTCTAGGCTAGTAGATGGATGGCTGTTGTAGACTGTGCTGTTCCTTGGGATCTTGTACTGGACATGAAGCTCAGGGAAGCAGAGCTTAGGGAGTTGTAGCCAGCACAGAAAATCAAGCCATTCCTCTCCCCCTGCTCCCTCCCCCCTTCTCTATGCTAGCAGATGGGCAGCTGCTGGAGACTTTGCTCTCCCTTGTGAACTTGTACTCTATATACTAGAATGACCGGCTTAAACTAACCATTCAATTTCTAGCCAGTAAGACAAGCCGTAGCACTATATATTTTTTGGTAGATCCAGAGTGGGTAGGCAATCCTGATAGGCTCCTGTGATGCTAAAAGAACATAAATTTCTTAAAGGAGAACTACGAGGTGAGTGAAAATCACTCATCCACATAGTTTGAGCCATGAAACTGTCACACGTCGGCTCAATAGATCGGGGAGTGAACACATACCGTCGCTCGCTCACTTCTCGATCATCTCACTGCAGAGAGCTGTGACTGTCAGTCGGCTCCCTGCAGGGATTCCCCCTCCCCACTCAGATCCTCCAGTGCTGGCTGGAATGGACGGGAGAGGGGGCGGGTACAGCTGGCTCTGCCTCTAGATAGGCAGATCCGGCTATCACTCACACAGCTGGGTGGATCTCGACAGTAATGTCGGGATCCGTCCCGGCTGCGGCAGTCTCAGTATACCGCAAGCTGTGGCTTGCGATATACTGAGCTTTGGGTCACGGGAGGACGCTAGTATATGTCCTCCCGTGACCCTTAAGAGAACTATGGGGAAAAATACTTACATAGTAACCCCATAGTTCTCTTTTAAGCACTGTCAGATATGTGCTCTGCTGCATCTAATTGTAAATCATACACAAAAGGTACATTTTGTACTGTTTTGGTTACTATGGGAAAGGGGTTAGAACCACTGTCAGGTTTTTACTGCTATTCAGGGCTCCGTTAGGACAATATTTTACAGGCTGCAGGTTGACAATGCTATTTAACAGGTACTCGTAACAAGAACTTTGTACTAAAGTTCCAAAACATACACGTTTTCTACAACCATTAGGATTAGGTTCCACCTTTCCTGTTGTTTCCTTATGTTATTTTTCTGAGAATCCAAATGGCAGGACACACATTAAACTCCAAGGTGAGACAGCAAATATCTCACCGCCAGAGCCCCTGAGCAACATAAGCCCAAGATTCCACCTTCAGCTGAAACATCACATTTGGGCAGAATGACCTAACCTACTCTGTGCTTATCAGACACTCTCAGAAATAATAGGTTACGTTCTTCTGAGATCTCTCCATTCTGCCTAATGACTTATCTAACTTACTCCAAATACAAAATAGCAGGCTGCCTTTTCTTATACAGCAACTCTTAAATGCAAGTCCTGAAAGTAACAAACAGGTCAAATCGGAATCGATAGCTAGTTAGAAGCAGATCACCTCATTAGCTGCTTGGTCCAGCAAAGCCTTCTTATCATGTGACTTGAATGAGTCCAGAGTATTTGTGTTGTAAAGGCAGCCAATTGCAGGACAGCAGCGTGCTGGTGTGGGTGCATTCCTAGAATTGCAACACAAGTTTATGAAGAGACAGTCTAATGTTGGAAATTGTCTGAAAAATACATTGCCCCTACCTACCAATTAGAATTTCCTTTTAATTTGCAATCTTTCAAATGAAGAAATTACATTTGGGACTTGATTTCACAGATGATAGACAGTAAACTCAATTCACCAACCTAACACACCATGGCAAGGATAGTTATTTTCAGCTAAATCCCATGAGATTTGAAAACTACAGTCAAATGGCTGAAAACTAATATCCTTGAAAAGGAACTTTACCTACCAATTTAATATCTCCAAAATCAGTCATTTTAAAAGAAGAACCCTAGGTAACAAATGATATTCAGCCTTGCGTAAGTACTAATTTTTGCCCAGGGTCAAAAATAAAAAAAGTTATACTCACCCGATCCTCCAAGCACATTTTCTCTTAGACTGGTCCCTGGAGCCTCTCCGCCTCAGCTGCAGCGGTCTAAGGTCCCTGAGTCATCAAATTCTAAATACAGTGTATATTGAATTTGAGCTGCAATAAGGAGGAGATAGGCAGGAGGGAGCGCTGTCACAGCCAGGCAGCCAGCTCAAAGGACCAGGTGAGTATAACTTTTTTTTTTTTTTTTTTTTTACCCTAGACGAAAAGAAGTGCTTAACCCTTGCAGTGCGGGGTAGCCCTATTGCAAGGGTTAATAAAATGTTTACCAGGCCAAATGTTAAGATTGCCAGTGTGCTTATTTCAGCTCTTCACTGAACTTTCAAACCTTCAAATGCATGGTGTCATAGCTGATCACATGTGCAGCACCGTGGTAACTGCAACCCAAATAGTGGCTAAAATGGCAACTTCTTTGGCTGTAAGGCATAGGAGGCTGTAGTTCCGCTTTAATTTGTTGCAGAAGTAATGTGCAAAAACAAAAAACTGCAAGCAGACAGATTCTTTATTTCAGAAGAGACAAGATAAGTATTTTATGCAACAAAACAAAGCTATGTGCCCGTTTTCAACTCTCTTTAAAATGTATACACGCAGAAATGCATACATTCTCGGCGCTCCTCAGTGATGCTGGAATGAATAACTCCCATGTCCATGCATGGGAGTTAAGCCACCCCCACCAACCAATCTAGATGACTGAAAACCTGGTAGCTGGAAGATGCCAGGCAGAAGATGGTGGTGTAGTATACATTGCACGTGGTGAAGGCACATGAATAGGTTGTGCCAACACTGGTAAAGCTCATATAAGCTCTTGCTACCTTCTGTTCTAGTCAGATCTCAATAAAAACAAAGTCCACAGATAGGTGCATGTTCTGGTAACGTGGCTTCTGCCCAAAACTATAAATTCTAAGCTGACTTATGTTTTCAAAATTCATACATATTTGAAAAATGAAGCGCATAACATATTCATAACTTACACGTCAAAGGCACTGAATTCCAGGGTAAGACGGGTTGGAAGACCTGCAGGATCACCTGAAAAGACCAACATGACAGTATAAAGCACATATTCTAAATTACTACTGTTGCATCAACCTTTTGAGAATGAAGATTCCCTACCCTGTGATAGACACAGTCCTGCTGGTATAATTCCATTTATTAATATTCCACCACCACCTGCCTCCACACACATGTAGTACTTAGGGCCTGAGCAATCAACAGCCAGTCCCCAGCACTATGACATGGGGCAGGGGGGCTTGCCACTGGACAATTGTCAACAATATTAGGTATAATCACCAATTTCTGATGGGGGCACGTTTGGGGCTATGACAAGAAGAAGAGCAGCAGTGTGCCTAGGGCTTGGGTGTGAATTAAGGTTTTTTAAATTTATTTTTGCTAATGGGTTCATTTTCATGCAACTTTACATACCTGCTGTAGCATATTTCTGTTGTGTAATTACATATATATATATACACGAATTTGCCGATTATCCCTCTACTGGTTATCTTCATATGATTGCAATGTCTTAGACTCCCGAATCACTAGCTTCTTGAATAACATTTAGGCACGTAGTCAAACCATTGCTTTTTACTGATAGACTTGCATGGAGGTGAAGGAAATGCAAGACAAATGTGTAGCACTATTAAGCCCCCCCCACCCTGCATATGCAGTGAACAAATCTGGCTCCCTCATAACCATATCCATCTACAGATTATACAAAGAAATATGTTTTTAAAACAATAATACACACTAATAACTAAATTAAATTGATCATGTTCACTTGCATATTCAAAGTCCACCAGAAAAATATGCCTATTATTAACTGTTCTTGAGCACCATCTACCATGGTGTGGATCTTGTATGCTGCAGTGACGTGCGGTACCTTTGGTTCCGGGTGAGGCATTCCCCAGCCTCGCCAACAGCACTTCCTGCCCCGCCCCCAACCTGGTCCCCAAACTAGAGTGAAGGAGGGAGGGAGGAGCCTCCCTTTCCCTCACTTGCTCATCACTGCTGAGGCATCGAGATTGATGGCCTCAGTGTTTTGTTTTTTTTGATTGGACAGCTTGGACCAATGGCGCTTTGCCATTAGTCCAAACCATCCACAGAGCTCACGCCTCTAACACAGAGTAGAGGCTGTGACAGCTCTTGCCTCACTAGGTAGGTTAAACAAGCAGTGGGGAAGCCCGCTGCTGTGTAACCTAATTACCTGTCAAAAGCTGGATGCAGCGCTGCCTGTAATTAACAGGCAATGCTCCATCCATTACAGGTTACACAGCGGTGAGACTTTCCCTGCTGTGTAACCTGTTACAAGCCAATCTGAACTGTAAAAGAAGCTGTCAGCTTCAGACTTGAAGCTGACAGCTTTTTCCTTCATAATACTAGGTGAGGCTCTGCCTCCCCTGACCGCACATCCCTTATATGCTGGTTTTGGTATAGTCTAGGTGGCTACTGCCACAATTTGTAGTGAAGTGCCCCCTTTTCCAATCGTCCCCTGCTTTACCGATACCTGTCATTTCACAATTTACCTACAGCATCACTAGAAGGCCAAAACTGACAATCACTTTTATACGAAAACAATTAGTCTTGCTGCCAGCGATAACAGTAGGCCAAGGCCTACATTGTAATGACACCATTATCATATATTACATTTCTGTTTGATTATGAAAAGTTATAACTATACATTCTTACCGTTATAATAATAACCTTTGATGACCTTGGCTGATTCATCGAGTCGGTATTCATTGAGTTTTTTCTGCGTGAGCTCATGCCAAAATCCAGCATCAAGAGCGCTAGAGAAAGGGACAAACTGAAGCTTGCTGGCGCCAGACGCCAGCTGGTCACCATTGCTTTGCGTTTGAGATGCCATTACTTGGTTACAATTAACTGCGAAAAAAGCAGAAGGAAACAATGTCATATTTCATCTTTTGTCATAGCACAGAATAGCATCATTTATTTATGAACGGTTCTACTTTGCTGTGTCCTTGCCAAGAGATGCATCTACTGCCCTGAGCCGCACTTCACATTCACAACTAGCTGCCAATGCATGCTATGTAAATGAGTCATTGTAACAGGAAATCCCATTATCGTGCCCTTATATTCTTTTCAGGGGTAGAAAACTAATTTCCATTTTAAGACAGGTTATAGAAGTCATATTGTGAGCTATATGAACATAACTGAGCCACGCACATTAAAATGTCGAAATATATATTTTTTTGCCACCAATTTATGATGTGATATAAAGAGGTGCCATGGTGTTTGCTTTTAGAAATCACACCAGAAAACAATAAAAACCTCACGTGGTTACAATGAAATGAAGCAGAAAAGCAATCAAGTGTATAACATAAAAATGAACCTGTCTCTATTAGGCTGCCCATACCGAGGGCATGGTATGGGCAGCCTACTGCCCAGGGCCGGTGGTGGCATAAGGGGGAACTTGAAGAGCTGCAGGAAAGAATCAGCGGTGTCAACGAAGCCAGAGCTAGAGGAAGCGAGGCGGCAGTGGAGGTAGCAGAGCCGCATAAGCCGATGCTTCCTTTATAGCGCCGGCTCCTGTCACAGGCGGAGTGATACCAAATGCACTCCGCCTGTGAGGAATCTATACTGAAAGCGATTCGCTCATTCTGGTTAGCAAATTGCTCTTGGAAAGGCAAGGCACCCCTGATTGCCCTGATCACCCTATTCTTAACTCTTCCATATTGGATTATTTAATTTGGATTTGCAGTAACTTTGGATTGTTGTACATAAAAAAAAATAAGACCTACCCCAAAAATAAGACCTAGTGTGTTTTTTGGAGCCAAACAAAATATAAGGCAGTGTCTTATTTTTGGGGAAACACAGTAATCAAAGTGTTTTTCAATGATGAATCCAGAATACACGTTCTCCAGCAAAGTATTTCTTTACTTTTTTGCCCATTCACATACAGTCATCATGTTTCTGAACAGCTGGCTCCAACTCCCTAAGCTCTGCTTCCTTGAACTTCCTATCCAGTACAAGAGCAGTAGGGACAGCAAAGTCTACAGAAGCTATCCTTCTACTACCTTGGGGAACGGAGTAGGGGAATGTCTTGCCTTGCTGTGCCAGTGTGTTTGTGGAGACACACACAGCTTACTAGCACACACAAGGGTGGCTCCATACAACGGCCTCACCAGGCCAGGTATCACACGCACATCATTACACACTCTTGCGCAGCTGTTGGGCTCTCAGTCCATGACCAAGTGCCCAACTTTTCAGAAGGGGTGACGCCAAAATGTCTGTCAGTCATTTTTGTGTCACCTGGTGTGGCCGGACCCCCCTTGTGACACCACTGGCTCCAAAGGACCCTGCATGAGAAAGAAGTCACCCTAAAACAGGATATCAGGGCCAGGGTTCAGGGGACCAGCTAATTCTGCAGGAAACAAGCTTTTTAAACATCAAAACAGCAGAATCCATTAAGTGATGCCATTAACATTTGAAATAGCTTAAAGAACAACGCCGGTGAAAAATGTTATTAACCCTTGCAGTGGGGCTACCCCTGCACTGCAAGAGTTAACTGCTTGTTTTGGTCTAGGGAGGAAAATAACAAAGTTATACTCACCTGATCCTCAGAGCCGACTTGCACTTAGACTGGTCCCTAGAGCTCTCTCCCCCTCTGCTGCAGTGTTCTAGGGTCCCTGAGTTATCATGTTCTATACACAGTGTATAGGACATGAGGCCGCTGAAGGGCATACCATCACTGCAGCGGAGGGCAGACAGGCTGAAGGAAGCGCTGTCACAGCCGGCCAGCTCTGAGGATCGGGTGAGTATAACTTTGTTATTTTCCTCTATTGACCAAAACAAGCAGTTAACGCTTGCTGTGCAGGGGTAGTTAATCATTTTCCCCAGAGTGCTGCTTTAAAAACCTTTTGACTTTGCAACCAAGATACCTTAGATCCCAGGCTCCTGTATCTGGCAAGATTTAAATTGCTCCCCCCTCCCACTTCCAGCATGTTCCTTGATCCATTTATATCATTACATCATCAGCCCATGTATGTGGGTATTGTTGGAGGCCATTCACGCCTAAAAAAAAAAAAATCTGTAAACTCAGCTTAGGGGCTCAGCTCCTGGTTCTATTAAAGATGAGCATTTAAAAATGGCTAGTACGCTATTGACGATACATTAATGAAATATACAAGACCTTGTCGCAAGGCAACATACTGGTATAAGTGGGCCCTTATATTGCAGGTATGGAACAATGCCACTCATTTTGGTCCTTCCAGCACGCAGTGGATCACAGGGTCGTATGGTGTGCGGCTCACACATTTATACATTCTCCACCCTACTCTATTCAAAACATCAAAAGTTGTGACTATAGATAGACTTCAAGTGGTTTAATCATTTCATAAACGGATGTGAGATTAAGGAAAAATCTTCAGAGAACAAGCAGCATTGTGCAATTTCCAGCGTAACAATGACAAGACATTACCAGAAACGGCCAGGCAACAGAACATTTTTCAGAAAGAGGATTTTAAGATGGAGCAATTTACATTTGTAATGGATAATCACTGCCTTCTGTAAAGCAGTTTAGACACTTCAAGACTCTACTTGCGAGTTCTGAAAGAGGGAGCACATATTAACTAAAGCTGCCCATACACCTATAGATTATCTGCATATTTTCTTTGGTCAGATGGAAAATGTGCAACAGATTCCTCTATCTACGCTAAACTGTGTAGATGGAGGAATCTCCCACTGGGCCAAGCTTAAGTATCTTGCTAGTCAGCCCCGATGGCTCTCACAATACCTGAACAATACCTGCATCCAATTACATTGTTCCAGTATTTTGAGAGCCAGCAGGGCTGACCAGCAAGATACTGAAGCTTGGCCCAGCGAGAGATTCCTCCATCCACACAGTTAAGAATAGATGGAGGAATCTGTTGCACATTTTCCATCTGACCATAGAAAGTCTGCAGATACTCTATAGGTGTATGGCCAGCTTAAAGTGTTATTAAACCCTCACACCCTCACTAGCAAGCAGTAGATATATGCAAAAACTTTTTAAAAAACCTTTCGAAACAGGTTTAAACTTACCTGCGTCTTCGCCTCACGCTCCCGTCCGAACATCTGAAGAGTCTTGGGTGGCCGTAAAGGATCTTGGGGCAGACACATGAGCAGTTCAGATGTTCGGCCGGGAAATGAGGAGAGACACCAGGTAAGTCTATGGAGCAGCGTGCACCCCCACAGACTCTGTGAGACATGAGAAAAGAGGACAGAGGAGTCAGCGCTGGATCGGAGAGCCGCACCAGCACTGGAGGGACATCTGAAAGGGACGGTAAGGAAGAAGATGATCGAATAAAGCGGCATCATTTAAGTTAAGTCCTGATACTAACATTGGGTTGGGGGGAAAAAAAATAGCCTTTAATGTCACTAAGTAAAACAAGAGATTGGCAGAGGCACAGAATATGATATGTAACTATGAAAGCTGATTTTAAAAAGCAGTTTCAATAACACAGCATCCCTACCAACATGAGGCAAATAGTAGCCAAATCAGTATTTTTCTTGCCCCCCTTTGAATCCTGCAAAATGTTTACCGGTCTGCAATTTAGCAGTTCTCATTTACCATTACAATCAATACCCCTAACTTAAATAGAAGAATTTCCCAAAGGACAAGTCATTAAAAAATGATATTTTAGCTTATGATATAAGCCAGTCCCTGCTGATTATTATTATATAAGATCTGCTAGTCATAGTCTTTTACCATAGTCAAGGTAAAAAAAAAAAAAATACCCAGTACCTCCAGCTATAAGGAAGCATGTGCCTTGCTGTCCTTTCTTCTATGTGACAATGCTGCTCTAGCATCCAACACTGTCATTTTAAACATCATTTTTGTAACCTGGACTGAGATGTAGAGAAATTAAAACAGATCACCTACATGAGTTAGCCCTCTAACTTCAATGTAATGCTGGCCAAGTTTACGGTCATAATGGGATATGGGATCATAATTTTCAGTTCAGTTTATTCATTCATTTATTGTTATTCTGGTTATTCTGCTACATAGTATATTTTTCTTCTTCTATTAACTTCACTATCAAGAAAAAAAAAAAAAAAAAAAAAGCATTTGACACACAAGCACAGTATGATCTCAAATCAATGATGACAAGGAAACCCCAAACACTGCAATCTGATTGGATCACTGTTCAGCTGATATTTTCTTCAAACCCATCAGAACATCTGATCTGATGAAAAGGATCACTGTACATGCTGCGACAACAACTAGTCTAATCTAACTGAAAGCAGATGTCTTATAATCAGATTGCAATATGTGTTGGCATCATGAGAGATCTGGGCAACCTGTGACCTACAAGCTGTTGGTGGAACTACAAGCACTGCAGATCCTGTAAGTTGCTGCACTTGTAGTCCCACAATAACTGGAGGGTCACAAGTGACTGAAGCAGAGGACAGGAAGCATGCTCAGCTATGAGCCTCACCCAAACACCCAGCAGAGAATGAGAGATGGAGGGAGAAATGTTTTATTACCAGTCTATGAGCTCCACTCACACGCTCTGTCTCATAGCAGGTCCCTCAATGCAGTCCCTCTGCCTTCTCTGCAGCTTGAACACAGGGCTACTTCCGTGTGTGCAGCTGTCATGTGACCCGCAGCTGTCATGTGACAACGGCAACTCCTCTAGGACATATCACCTGACGTAGTGTGTGCTCAATGACAGGAACACTGATCACTTTATTATGTGTTGAAATAAACGAGGCAGAAGGGCTAGAAATAAACAAATTTTTACGTTGTGTCTGTTTTTAAGGCATGCAAATGGAACTATATAGAAAGCTCTGGGTATCTAGCGCTTCTACATACTTCAATTTACAATAAGTATATAATAACCTTATTACAAAATAATACAATCATTTACGGTATTAGTAAATAAATAGCCAACATTTCTAAAACCAATTGAAAAAGAACTCCCTCCACATCTCCCGGTTCAATAACGTATAAACAATACAAATGGTATCCGTGCAGCATTCATATCTATGTACAAATAATTTTATTCTATTGTCCCATAATGTCTATAAGTCGCAGACTCCAATTTATAAATTACATCCATTTTTAATCCACATTATGTCAATGCACAAGAAAATGTATCATGGCTCTGGCCACCAAAGTATAAAAGTATCAAAGCTGAACCTGTAATTGCATAGACATATCTAAGGATGTAAATGTCAGAGTTGATCCTGTGGTTACA
>NW_017306968.1:521015-524141 GCF_000935625.1 Nanorana parkeri
ATATAGTGTCTACGAATGTAAATGTGTATGAGTAACACATGCTATGCTATATGCATGAACAATGCATGTTATAATCCACAAATGCGTTCAGTTTTTCCCAGCAATACTTGTAGTTATATTCTAGCATAATACAGACATCACAACTCTCCTGGATGTTCCTGGACTCGGAGTCTCCCTGTACACATAATTGTATTCATTGCAACAACTCCTGCAGTATACATTTTCGGTCAGTAGATGGCAGTGTTTATAAATTCTGTTATATCTATGGTTTATACTCTGTTGTATTGAAAAAGGTAGAGAATAAAGCTGTGGCTTCCTTCCTGTTTTCAAGCCATGTGCAGCATACATATCAGACTGTGTGCTTGTGTTTCTCTGTGAGGCTGTGCCAACACCCTGATGCCTGTGAGAGAAACATTTTATCCCAGAAAGGTTTACTCTACTCTATCTATCAGAGTAAACCTTTCCCGGATCCGCTGCTACCTGCTTTTTTTTTTATTTTTGTATTCTGATGCCGGCCGCTGTCAGAATATAAAAAACCCCAGCAGATAACAGGGGAAGCATTAGCTTCCCTGCTATCTGCCATAATTTAAGGTAGAGGCCTTCTCCCCCATCCCCCGGAAATTAAGAGGGAACCTCCCTAAAATGAGTTTTGGCAGGTTGGGATCCCTGATAATAGCAGGCTGGCTAGGGCTCCCTCCCATTACCTGTTGTCAATCAGCAGCAGAGTGGACCTAATGAGAAAATCAGTTTTCAGAATTCCCCATCAGGCTCCATCCGCTGTCCGCGTCACAGGTTATTAAGGAGGCTGTTGCCTTTAGCCATCAGCTTGCTTAACAACCAGTGACAGCCACTGTCGGTGACATTAAGTGGGTGGAGCCTAAAGGGTAATTTAACTCTTGAGTATTTTATTAATTTTCCAAATTACAATAAGACAATAAAAAGGGTAATTTAGAGAACTAATTTCTCCATCAGGTCTGCTCTGCTGCAGATTGACAGCACACAGTGGGCAGGTTCCCTAACCAGCCTACTATTGGCTATGGCACCCACCCACTGCCAGCTGTCAATCAGCAGCAGAGTGGACCTGATGGGAAAATCAGTTCTGTAAATTTCCCATCAGGCTCCACGCACTGTTAGCGTCTCTGGTCCTTAAGGACGCTGTCTGTGAAGGTTCTCATCCATCCAGGTCATGGTATATCTGTAAAAAATAAGTCAAGGCAACTGGACTTGCTGTATTTTTCTTGAAGATGTTTCATTGGTCATTCAACCAGCTTTCTCAATTCATAAAAACAATATTAACTGTAAACATATGTGTTATAAATTACCTCAATGCAGTTTTATGTTCAGTAGAGTTTTTTTGTAATGATGTTTTATTGGTGTGCATAAATATCGATTATAGGGTACATTTTAAATAAAAAATATTGCTTTGATAAACATTTGTGAAAACATGGCACAAATAATGTTTCAATTCCATAGGTCCTGTACTTTCAGAAAATATATGATTGAGGGGGGAGGGGTTCAAAAAGTTTCTGTCTGTAATTTGTGTCTGTAACGTGAATATAAAATATAATAAAAAGATCTGGCCACCTATGTAAGCGCCCGGCAGCAAATGGGCAAATTAGGAATGGAAAAGCAAGTACTAAAAGGATGTTATTAGGCAAATACTTTTTGGCTTTTGACCTCAACATGTAATCCACAATATTATAAGGTGAGCTGAGCATAAGCAAGGCTGGATTCAAATCTGTGAGTTTCACAGATTATAGCACCGCATAGTATTGCAACGCATGATAACGAACGATACATAATGTGGTGGCACCCTAATGCACCTAGTCAGCACACCACAAGACACATTAGTTTTTAGCGCACCATAACCCATAGGTTTGAACTGTCTGTGCTTTCTAGTGCACTGCAGTGAAAAAAATGCTGCAGGGGCATTATAACCTGTGTTGTTGTGGGTAGGAAACCCACTCAAAATAAATGATCTGCCTTGCTGTAAGGCACATAATGTGGAAAATACCAAAATTTAGCTAGCATGCAGTATGACACCGCAATGCAGCAGTAAGGTCTGAATGGGCCCATTAAATTCTAATGTGGAATAAAGAACAAAAAAAAGAAAAGAGGAAGAAAAACATATCCTACAGATATAATGCACAATAAAATATTTACAGTTATGCAGCTGAAATTGGTCAAAGTAGGTGATACCACAGTGCCACCATATGTACAAATAGCAGAATGCAGTTCTAAAAATGCTAGTGATTAGGACCAAAACTTATCCAGAAATCAGTAAAGTCATACGGATATTCCTAAAAACAAAATTATGTTCACAGTGCTACAGCAGTGGTGTTTTATTGCACATAGTTCAAATTAACTTCCTGCTGTGGTAGTAAACCCAATAAGGTGTGAGGTCCAATCACTGTACCCTGTGGTGCATTTAATTCGGCCTAGGCCTGACCCACCCCAGCCTCCGATCCGGCCTCGGCCCCTCCTCTGGTCCCGCCTCCTCCTTCACCCAGCAGCTCTCAGGTAAATTAGGCGGCTGCGATACCCAACGAGCTCCTGCCTAATTTGCCTGATTAGGCAGCCGAGGCTGCCTGATGGCATGTGACCTGGGTCACAGCACCGATTTTGGGGTGGCATTTTGCTGCCCCCCTGGAAAGTGCTGCCCAAGGCAGACACCTTCTTTGCCTTGCAGTGGATACGCCCCTGATTGTACCATCACTATTTCTTATCACTGCATACCACTGCAATAAGAATGTAACAATGAGAATGAAAACAGAATGATTAAAGTGTACCCATGAATATAGGTTATTGTAAGCTCTTTCTTGCTCCCTTTCTCACGTCACAGTCCATGAAGTCTGCACATGATAAAAAAAGCAATTTAACATACAATAAAGGCCCTATCAACAAAGAATATAAAAAAATTGAAAACCCCCAATTACCACCCCTGAAACAAAAGCCCATTTTATAAAAGGGAAATCTCTTTATATTGCTCTGTATTGCTCCCTTTCTCATGTAACAGCTTTCTAACAATCCCGAAAATAGGCTTTATTTTAAGTGGGCTTTTGTTCCAGGGAAGGTATTTGAGGGTTTTCTATTTCTTTTTGTGAGGTTTTTAAAATTATACATTGA
>NW_017306968.1:524177-590658 GCF_000935625.1 Nanorana parkeri
ATAGAGCTACTACAGTGCAAGAACCATGTGCACCTAAACTACTTCACATTATATCACTCACCACATCCCCTTTCCCCATAATTAAAATAAAAGTTAAGCATACACCAGTCAGGCCTATTAGCTTTGATTAAGAATAAGGAATAAGTGGTCATTCTCACCAGGCAAAGCTAGGAATTGTAATTGTATTTTTGTTTTACAATGTAGACACTCAAAGTTGAGATCACTGATCTGTGGAATGAAATGTGTGCAAACGGCAGTAATAACACAAATGAGGTCAAGGACAGCCGGTAACACAATTTTTGCTCAGCAGTTCTGGAAGGTTTAGAACTTTAAGACATTTAAAACAATCAAATATGTTAAAGTGAAAATGAGCTGAGTAATAAAAAAAAAGTTAGTGGCATAGTTTTTGGTAGACTTTGTATGTCTCTGTATGTCTCTTCTGCCAAGAAACTCCTTTCTCTTTCTCCTAGCAATTTTCATGCCTATCACTGCCTGCTTCACACGTGCAGTGCCAGGTATACTCTCAGCATCTTTCAGATTACAAGGAGTGCAGCCTAATGCTGGAAGGTGCCCCTTAATTTCACATGTGAGGGATTTGAGTTTTAAGTTGTCATACTATGGCCAAAGAAGAAGGGCACAAGCTGAGGAAAAAGCTTCAGCTACGATATTGCCGGTGGCTGATGGTGGGGAGAGTCACTGGAGCAGGGCAAACTCAGAGGTATGTTCCAATGATGTGCATGTAGAGAAGAAGTAGCTAAAAGAGGAGATCAGCAGGACTTAGATGCAAAATATGATTAAAAAAAAGGTGAAAACAGTATTTTGTAAGAAAAAAAATCATGTCATAGCACTTTAGCAAATTATATGTTATGCAAATAAGGTTTATATTTTATCTACCCTATTAAATCCTAAAAAAAAGTTTGGGGACTAGATATACTTTCTTTTACACAGTACATGGTCCCTCACTGTCAGGAAAGAGGCTATGCTTGGACATTGCATTTAGCATATTTTCTAGAATACATCTCATCAACACACTTATTTGACAGAGTGATGGAGGATCTATTGTAAGTGAAGAGGAAAGAACTGTAAAAAAGGTGTAAATAAATGTTTAGGTGTTGGTAACTACTGTCTGGCATTCTGTTTTCTACAGCTCCATACACCTCTGTTCACTGAACTCAAAATGTGGATTATCAATCTCGACTGTATCACCAGAAATATCAAATCATACAAACTTTATAGATATCCTTTTATAACGGGGGGCACAAAACAACTCACACAGTCTGGCCAGTTTTGTGTCTCTGCATAAACTATCACATACTACACTTAATATAATCAAAACTATTAAAGTAAAAGTCCGGGTTTCTTAAATCCTATTTCTAAGGAAACAAAAAGCCTCCCCTTGCAGTGGGGCTACATGCACACTTCAAAGGTTCACTGTTCTCTCTCTCTATCTCTCTCTATCCCTCTCCCCTCTCTCTCTCTCTCTCTCTCTCTCTCTCTCTCTCTCTCTATAAGGTGAGTAGCTCCTCCACAAACCACAATTATCCAGTGTTCATAATAAACAGAAAAAGAAAAACACACAAAAATGACAACATAGTATTTTTCTTTACCAGTTTCAATTTTCCTAGCCTAGCAGAACAAAAGCCCCCAACAACAGGCTAAGCTGCGTCGCTAGTGAAACAAAAACATATGACCACAGGAAGCCTTACCTGTCATGAATGGACTATGGGCAGGCTCAGTGCTTGTTTATGTCTGTTTATGCATTGCCCAGCAAAGTATTTCTTTACATTGTTGCCCAAGTACTTACAGTCATCATGTTTTTCAAACAGCTCCAACTCTCTCAGCTCGGCTTCCCTGAACTTCTTGTCCAGTACAAGATCACAAGGGACAATGCTGGGTCTCCAGAATCTGTCCATCTACTAGCTTGGAAAAGGGAGACGGAAGGAGGGAGGAGCATGGAGCAGAGGAGTGTCTTACCCTGCTGCGTCTGTGTGTATGTGGACGTAATGTGTGATTAAATGGACGTTTTCTATTTGAAAATTATTTATTGAGTGCTGGTGATTCCTGCTTTCTACTGTGTGTATGTGGAAACACACTGCTTACTAGCACACATAAGAGTGGTTCCATAGGACCCCTGCACGGGAAAGGAGCAATGGATACTGACATTATTGTGGGGATCCACCCCCTGCCTGATTGACAGCTGGCTTTGTCTATCTAGAGCCAGCTGTGTCTGCCCCTCCCTGTCTGTCACTCCAGTCAGTGCTTGAGGAATGGAGAGGGAAGGGGGAATCCCTGCAGGGAGAGGTGACTGACAGTCACCGCTTTTTGCAGGGAGAAGATTGCAAACTGACAATTGGCAGTATATGATCGCTCAGTTCTCGATCAATAGAGCTGATATGGGACATCTTCAGTGTCACTGGTTGGCACTAATTATGGGGATGAGTGTATTTTACTCTCCCCATAATTATGCTTTAAGCCAGGGGATTAATCAGCCATTCAAGCTTCACCAATAACTAAAACATGACCTTTGGGTAGAATGGCCCTTTAATTAGCAGGACAGTCCTGAAAAACAAAAGTTCACAGTCCCTGAAGACCAACTGTTAGAAACACTGTACTACGGCATTTTTTTTTTTTTTTTTACCTGCAGCAAGATTACTAAGAAACATACAAAAACGGGATTTAATACATCACTCAGAGCCACCACATCATTACAGAAATAACAGCCAAGATGAATTCGGGGATGTTGGAGAACAGAGACCCCAGGAAGAGCCAGGAATATCAGAATGTGAATCACCAGCTTCCTCCTGCGTCCCTCTCTCCAGGCCATGTCTCATCCCCACAAAGGTGTCAAAGCCCAGAGCCGCATTCATGACTAACTGTGGAGTCAGGAGAGAAGTAAATAGCTTAGAAATGTCACAATTTGTAATTCTGATCACAACAATAACTACTGCCCGACCTATTACTGAGATAACAGGGAAATAATGATAGACTGTGTTGCAGTACCATATAATTAAAAGCCATGTTTGCGGCCACTATCATACCTTGAAAAAACAGAGAAAATGACTCATCCCCAACACTCCATGCCCAACTCTAGCCAAACTTTTTTTCACATTTGGACAGTGAAGGGTTTTAAATGTTGCCTGGGTCCCCATATAGGAAATTTATATTTTTGTCCTGGTTTGTCTGACATGTGCCACCTGGACAAGAAGTGAGGGTTAATCTAGGTTGTAAATCTTCCACACTCTACTGGAAAATGTGTTTTATATTTATTAGTGACCCTGCTAGGGGCAATTCCCCTTTTAGTACCTTTTCTGTCTGACACCCATTAAAATATGGGAGGTGGGGCAATTTTCTCTCACTTCCTGTTCTATTTGCCAACCATTACACAAACAGGATTAAAAAATTGCCTTAAAGTGACATTAAAGACTTTAAGGACTCACCTTAAATTATGCCTTTTGATCCGATCATCTTCTTCTTTCCAGTAGTTTTCAGGAGTCCATCCAGCACTGCTGCCGGTCTCTGATCCAGCGCTGACTGCTGTGTCCCACGGCATCTGTCCACGTGCACGCTGCCGGGCTGCTTGCATTGACTTACTCTGTGTCTCTCCTCTTCTCTAGATCTCTACTGTGCCAACCCGTGATCCTTCATGGCTGCTTGAGAATCTTCAGATTTTTGTATGGGAGTGAGCGGCGGAGACAGAGGTAAGTAATAACCTGTTTGGTATCTTTTTTTTTAATGTTTTTGCATTTTTGCACTCCCCATTGGTTCTGTTTTCACATGTGACCCAGTACTGGGTCGGCTCCTATTGCTTGAATTTCAATACTTATGAGTCATCAGGAGGAAGGTGCTGTCAGGTTCTGATGAAAGGGGTCAAGCCCCAGAAACGCGTCAACCCGAGAGCTTATGTGCAGTAAAATGGATTCAGCTCCCCACCGGCATATTTGAAGCCATGACTGTTCACTCATCCCCAGTTTCCTTGTGATTCTGCTACGCTCCTTGTGCTTCTCTTCTAAGGAATAAAAAAATTGCCTTAAGTACCAATTCTTTCCAACTCTATCCAAAATATATTAGGCTACACTGTAGATACTAGACTTGTGCAGGGCAAAAAAAATTATTTCGGACGAAAAGAAATTAAAATGAAAAACATTTTCATTAGTTTCGTCAATGGAAACAAATGTTAATGCTATTTCGGATTTGGAGGCAATAAGCCTCCGAATCCGAAACCACACAAAGAAACTGCCGAACAAGCGGCGGCCGTATCAGCTGGCAATGCATTCTGCGCAGGCGTGCCGCCATTTTGGAGTATATCTTGGTATACACCAAGATGGAGGCACCCGAATATGTGGGCAACATTTGATAAATAAATAAATAATTTTCACAATTTTTTTACAAATCGTTTTGCCAATTTCGTTAGCATCTCTTACACATCAATTTTTATTTTATTTTAGGTTCACCATCAGAAAAGAGAGATTTTATTTAGAACGGTGGTATGAACTTCACTAGAAATTTTAACCTCTGAACGCAATCAATTACAAGCCAGTTTTGGCCAAACTTGGATTTTTTGCTGAGAACTATGCAATATGCTATACCTACCTAAAAAGCAAGCAAACACTCAGAAAGTCAGACTTCACTTCTTTTTGATAAAGATAACTTTTTTGGCAGATTTTCTCATTCAAATTATTTCATCTTCTGTTTTAACCTCAGATTTTACTGCAAAATGCTGCGCGGAGGTGAGCCTCCCCTCACATATTGGGCTGATGCTTTGAATGTGTGCTCCATACTAATGATGGGCCTAACACCCCCGTGTTTGGTTCGTATTCGAACACCCGAACGGCCGAAAAGTTTGAATACGAACTTAAACCTAATGCAAGTCAATGGGGGTCGAACTTTCGAAAATGATTGTCCCCTGCAAGTTATTGGCCATAAAAGGTGTATGGGGGTCCAGGTACTGCCCTGGGGGACAGTAATCAATGAAAAAGCAAACAAAAAAAATGTTTTTAAAGGAACAGTGATCACTTAAAGAGTAAGAATACAAATGAAAAATTCCTTCAAATATCGTGCCAGGGGGGTCCCCTTAACCTGCCTGTGAAGTGGCGGATTTGTAGGATGTATAGAACCTGCTGAAGCAAAACTGACATCTCTAAAAAAAGAAAATTGCTTTTTTTTTTTACTCTTAAAGTTTGCAGTTCCCCCTCCCAAACAATACCAGACCCTTTAGGATCATTTAAAAAAAACAAAAACTTAGGGTTCCTCCTATAAGTCATGCCAGACTCTTAAGGTCTGGTAGGAAAATTTAGGACGGACCCTATTAAAAAAAAAAAAGTGTGTGGGGTTCCCCCTCGAAGTCATACCAGGCCCTTAAAGTCTGGTAGGAATATTTAGGAGGGACCCCATGTAAAAAAAGTGTGTGGGGTTCCCCCTCAAAGTCATACCAGGCCCTTAATGTCTGGTAGGAATAGTGAGGAGGGACCCCATGTAAAAAAAACAACAAAAAAAAGTGTGTGGGGTTATACCAGGTCCTTAAGGTCTGGTAGAAATTTTAGAGAGGAACCCCACCCCCAAAAATGGGGGGGGGGGAACGTGGGGTCCCCCCTAAAACAAGTCTTTTAAAAAAAAAAAAAAATGGATCCACCGATGTAAGCCAGGATCAATCACGGCGTCCTGCGTTGTCCACGACGACGACGAAATAAAAAATAAAAAATAAATAGAAATAATTTTTTTTAAACGCCAGCCGCCGTCCTGTCCTCTCCCCACCAACTCCCGCCGCATATTGGCATTTTGACAGATGCCAGTAACACATAAACTTTTGGGCGGAGCTAGCGGTGACAATTGTGTAGTTTGCCGGCATCTGATAGGCGAGACATGATTGGGCAGAGTCACCATGGCTTTGCCCAATCATGGCTCCAAATGAGTACTGAGCCCTTATTGGGCAAAGTCTTGCACCTGACCTGCGGTCAGGTGCAAGTCTTTAACCAATTAGAGCTTCGGAGGGCTCTTTGCAGTATGGGACGTTGCGCGGTCGAACAGACATCGTAAATCCCATAAAGTTTGGCATTCGGCAAACGCTCGAACAGCCGATGTTCGATTCGAACTTGTGTTCGAATCGAACCGGTGGACCATCCCTACTCCCTACAATCCTATGGACACTAATACACAACAGCTTTGGCTCCCGGGCAGCACAAATACAGGCGTATTTTATGCTGTACACCTGTATTTGTGTCAGTGGGAATGGGCCCTAAAACTTACATTCATTGTTTTTCATATCTAGAAACGTTCTGTCATTTGCTCTCAATATGGCAAGCTTGCTAGGAAATTTGACAGCTCCAGGAATAAATGATTTACTAGCTCAGCAGGAGCTCCCTCTCCTTTTGGGAATGTAATCACCTTTTCTTGCGGCTCCCGGTATGACCCTACAAGCTCATTTGACAGCCCCGAGGTACCATGAAGGAGCGCACATTCAGAGCATCAGCCCAATAGGTGAGGGGAGGCTGTGAATGCAGCCTAAAGATATACAATTCATCTGTGCTTTTGGCTGAAAACCTTTGTCTTGGTGACAGGTGGTTTTCAATAAATGTGTCATTACCTTCCTGTTACTTGACAATGGGCAGCCTGTTGTTTGCCTTGCCGAGAAGTTTCTTCACTTTTAAAAAGTCAACATATCTATTTTTTTTTAATTAATACTGTGTAGCGATAGGTATTAATAACACCAGCATTGCCTTCTTGTGCTTTATGGTTTTTTGTTTTTTTTGTGAATAAAGTTTTTACCAAGGTTCAAAGGAATCTGACACTTCCTGGGAGTGTGGTATCTGTGTATTTGTTTGTACCCACCTACTGTACAGCTGCTCTTTCCCCCACCGGTGTGGCTACATGACTAAAGGTGGCCATACACTTTACAATCATCGCAAGACCTTAGTCTTGCGATGGTTGTAAAGTAATTAAAAAAACGTACGATCTGCCATCTTGGACAGGCAGATCGTACTCTCGATCATCGCAAGCCCGCCCCCCTGAGGGGCGGGCTTCCGATGACCGCAATGCTGAACGGGCAGTGTGCGCGTGCGCACACCGGCCCGTTCGGCATTTCTCTCCCGAGCACCGTTCAAACCAGCCGAAAATCGTTCGATTTTTGGCTGGTTTTCTAGCGTGCTCCCTAGACAAAAGGCGTGTGACCGTACAGTAAAAACGGTCACACGTCTTCCATACACTTTGCGATTATCGTATGATCGCGGGATTTCCCGCGATTATCGTGCGATAATCGCACAGTGTATGGGCACCTTAAGTGAGGCCGAGCTTTTAATGTTGATTTACAAACAGTGTTGATTTACATCATAGCCACCTTTCAATAACCTCCTTAGTACCGAAGCTATTTTTTTACAAACATGTTAAAATTTGAATTTTTGAAAAGAAAATTACTTTGAATACAAACAATTATATAGTTTCTGAAAGCAGAAGCACTGTAGAAAAAATTATAATAGGAAAAAAGTATAGCTGAATTTTTTTTATGTCGCATAATATTTGCACAAATGTTTGTCAAATATTTTTAGGGGGGAAAAAACACTCAAATTAATTTTAGTGCACACAAACACAACAAAACACCCAATTTTTTTGTTAAAAATAAAAGATGTTGCATAAATGGATAACAAACATGTCAAGTGTTAAAAATGTGCACGCCCGTGCAATGGTGAAAAACTATGGCACTCAAAATTGTCCGTAAGCCGTCGTAAGCCTTTACTGCTCATCAATTTAGAAAAAAATGCAAATGATGGCCCTAGAATTATTATTCTAACTCCGCCGTTCGCGGTGATACCTAACATATGTGGCGAAAGCGTTGTTTATGTACATGTCCTGCGCACACATGTTTATTTGCATGCATTGCCAATACAGCCCTGGCTCGACAGGGAGAAGAGGGGCAGGGAGAAGAGCCTCTCCTCGGATCCTCACTACTCTCCCCCACCTGTATGGGCAGAGGCAGCGGGGATCCGATGAGAGAGGGAGAGATGCAGCCGGTGGAGGGGCAGAAGGAGGGAGCTGTCATTCAGGACAGCCTAGTGGTGAGGATAGAGAGAGCTGATGCCATGCGTGTGCTGCGTTGGGTGACATCACGCGTCTGTTGGAGGGGCACAATTTTCTGTTCTTGCCTCGGGCACAAAAGGAGCTAGCTACGGCTCTGATCTATGGTAAGAAACTAAAAATAATATGTATTTCTATATTGAAATATCCTAATAACCCTATCGATCTAGAAATTTGTAAACTTGCTTATTGAATATGCTCATGGGATGTACTTCCTCAAAGCACTGACACCATTTTAATCAGCCCTGTGAGTATACACTTCCTTGTGTCACCACTCTAACCAAGCCTGCCGTCTCAACTACAACCTGACATCTGAACTTTCCTCAATGTACCGTCATCATTGTTGCTTGTTGAAAGCATTGCATGATGGGATATGTAGTGAGAAATTGAGATTACATCACGTCAAGCAACAGCGAAAGAGATGTAAAGCACACTGGGAATCCAGGAAGCTGTTGAAAGTGATGGGCAGACGCAAGGCATTACTCACTACATAAAAATGATTTTCTTCAAGTAAGCTTTGATTGCATTATCAAAAACAAGTATAGTATGCTAGGTAGACATGTGCACTGCCAAGAAATTCGTTTAGTTTCGTTTCGTTTTAAATTCGGATTTGTTATAAATGGAAATGATATTGCAAAGCATACTGTATCCTGGATGTTAAGTTGGTTATGTTATATGCATTTTGTTATGTATGCTTCACTTGACTTCAATAAAGAACTATTGAAAGTAAATTCGGATTTGTGTTATTTCGTTTTTCGTGATTCGGGTGTGAAAGTCAATTCGGATTCGGACGAAATTCGGTAGCGTTAGTTCGAACGTTCGTTTCGTTTTCTGATCTTATTCGTTTCTTATTCGTTTCGTATTCGTTTCGTTCGTTCGTTTGCAGCAGTGACATTTGAAGGGGGAAAAATATTTTTCTCCTTCTCTAATATCACTTTGCTCCAACGAACGAAACGAATAAGAAACGAATAAGAAACTAATAAGAACAGAAAACGAAACGAACGTTCGTACTAACGCTACCGAATTTCGGAAATGGAAATTCGGATTCGTTTGCATTCGTTATGTCTGTAATTCGGAATTCGGATACATCCGAATGTCCGAATTTCCGAAAATTCGTCCGAATTTCGATTCGTAACGAAACGAATCGCACATGTCTAATGCTAGGACTTTACAACTTCTTTAGGCCCCACTCACACCAGATCCGTTGCGTTGTGGTACCATCTGTTTTCTAACGGATGGTAATGCAAGGGCAACGAAAAATGAATGGGACAGCTCATACTGCTGCATTGCATTGTCTGTTGTACATTGCGCAAAAAAAAAGTTAAGCATGCCTTCAGATTTTGGTGTGAATTCACACTGAGGGCCAGTTCACACCAGCTCCGGTGCGCTCCAGCACAATTTGCTGCTGAAACGCACTGGAGCGCATCCCTGCCAGCTTTCTGCATTCAGGGGCGAGAGGGAGCATGGCGGTATGTTGAAGTCAATGGCACCGCAGCCACACACCCCACCTGCAGTTTAATCGTCCGCACCAGAACGTGTGGCACTTCAGTCCCTGCGTTCCGGTCCGGTGCGATCTGAAAAAATTCTGCATGCACTATTTTTCAAATCGCAGTGTACCAGAACACAGGCACTGATGTGCTATCTGCTGCAGGCGATTGCACTTCGGGCGGGTGGCATGGCTGTGGTGCCATTGAGTTCAACACACCGCCACGCCCCCTCCCGCGCAAGGAGCCGGCTGGGGTGCGCTCCAGTGCATTCCAGCAGCGAATCGTGCTGAAACACACCAGAGCTGGTGTGAACCGGCCCTAAATGTACCATGCAGACAGAGACGTGTTGATGAATGAAATGGTTTTAAAACAAAATAGGGGGATTTATCAAAATTGGCGTAGGCAGCATCTGGTGTAGTTGCCCACAGTAACCAATCAGTTTCTATTTTCAGTTTGTTCAGTTAAGCTTTGAAAATGAAAGCTAGAAGCTGATTGGTTGCCATGGATAACTGCTCCAAATTCTGTCTGCTCCATTATGTATCATAATGTAATAGAATTACATTTTCATTCTTCATCCACAGCCTCACATCACCCGTAGCTTTCATTACATACTTTATTACCTCCTTTTTACGTGCAATGCAATGACAGTGGGCAGCCAGCGACTCTCCCAAGTGTCCATTAGTAGAAACACAACATCGTGTTCAGCAATAAGAGCCTTCGGTTTCTCCATGTCTCTACAGGCCTGATTCATTGTTTCATTAGAGAAGTTCACAGGGTGAACCGGCATTGGTATACTCAAGCTTAATCCTCGAGCCCCCTGAGAATAGAAAAACACCAATTACATCAGCAGTCTGCAAAACCATAATTACCCCTAACTTTAAAAAGGTTATTCTGTCAGTTTTTCCCATTATATGCCGAAAGAAAAAAACCAACGCTGAATACAACTATTTGCAAGCATAAAGCACACATAATACTGCGCACACTATAAATACGGAAATATGAATAAGGATAACCAGGACTGGCTGCTACTAAAATCTCCTACAGCAATACAGCAGAGTCTCTTGGACTTATCTGGATTTCTCTCTGCTTTCTGGTCACACGCACAATCCAGGGATCCCAACCTGAAATAAGTAATTTCAGGGAGGTGCCCTCTGTCCAAACCCCCCTTCCTCTCTGCAGGGTGGGTGCAACAACAAGGAAGAGAGCACCCCGTGAAATGATAGCAGATAGCAAAGAAGCTAATGCTTCCCGTGCTATCTGCTGTTTTATTCGTGTTTTGACAACTGCTGCCGTCAGAATGAAAGAAAAATTGACAGCAGCAGTGGGCTTGTGCAATAGCTAGTCTGCTGTTGGCTATTGCCAAGCTGGGAAAGGTTTACTCTGCTAGAAAGAGCAGAGTAAACCTTTGCGGGAGAAAAGCCGCTATCTAATAGCAGGAGACTCCCGGAACATCCGGGAGAGTTGAGATGTCTGCACAATCCCCCAAGATACTGGAGTTTCAGCTAAGCTCATGTTATTGTGAATGCAGTATCTTGGTGCATTATATTTAAAGTAGTTATAAAGTCCCAGCATATACTATCCTGTTTTAACATCAGCATTGTAATAGGAATACATACTATAGTTGTTTTTGATAATGCAATCAAAGTTTACTTGAAAAAAAAAAATCTCTTTTATTTAGTGAGTGCTGCCTTCCGTCCTTAGAGGAGAACTATGAGGTGAGTGATTTTCACTCAACCTCATAGTTCGATCCGACGTGTGACAATGAAACTGTCACACACCAGCTCTATAGATTGGGAAGTGAGCAAACACATACCGTCGCTCGCTCACTTCTCGATCATGTCCCTGCAGAGAGTGGTGACTGTCACTCAAGGCTCCCTGCAGGGATTCCCCCGCTCCGATCCTCCATCGCTGACTGGCAGAAAGGACGGGGAGGGGGCTGGCACAGCTGGCTCAGCCTCTAGATAGCTGTAGCTCGCGATATACTGAGCTTTGGGATGCTAGTTTATGTCCTCCCATGACCCTTAGGAGAACTATGGGGAAAAACACTTCCCCCATAGTTCTCCTTTAAATATACTCCTGTGGTTTGATACACAAGAACCACGAGACTTTAAATTACACCCAGCATGACACCTACCAGTTCAGCAACTCAGTCCTTTCTTAATTGGAATAACCTATCTCCTCGACCCTTTCCATTATTTCCTGTTCTGGGAAACCCTTCCTTCCCTCCCAGTATCCAAGATCACTTTTAAATATCATTGAGGAATGGCTCCCCCCTCGTCAACAACCTGCTGCAATGGCTCCTACCCTTTCCTACGCCTCAGTGTTGTCGGATTGGCTTAGGCTTCCCTACGCTTTGTCTTTGCCCCATACCCCTTTGGCCCCTATTCTATGAAATTCTCTTTTCCCTCCTAGCCTGCACCCCAAATTATTCCAGTGGTGGCAAAATAACGGGCTTCACCGGATAGGTTAATTCTTCAAATTGGGGAAACCCTTATCTCTAGCTTACTGTAAGGAACGTTTACAACTCCCCGCATCTGAATTATTTAGATTTTTGCAGATTTTGCCCACTTCCTGCATACCCTGGCCTCCCGAGTTGAGGGTTGCCTTAGTCTCACTCTCAGTGAACGCTGGTGCTCTCATTCTCTGGGCCTGAGAGGAGGCATTTCTTTGCTTTATTCTATGTTAGTGGGTTCCCCCACTGAATTGCCCTTTATGCCGGCCCGGGAGTCTGATCTAGGCCTCTCTTTTGACGAAGAAGTATGGAGCCGTCACTGTTTAACAGCTTCACAGGGTATTCCTAATGTGTCTTTGATTGAGGCGAATTATAAAGTGCTTTCCAGATAGTACGTTGTGCCTTTCAGATTGGCTTCCTCGCTTTTGTTTCCATGGCTGTGAGCTACGTGGCTCAGTCCTTCACATGTGGTGGTCTTGGCCCAGGATAAGGAGCTTTTGGCATAAAATGTTTACTCCTATTTATCGTGTCACGGGTGTGCAGGTACCCAGGGATCCCAGGTTCACGTTACTTAATGATCCAGTCTTCGGGGCCTCGAAATATTGTAATAGATTGATCTTTTTCATGTTTCTAGCAGCTAAACTTTCGATTGCTAAGCCCTGAAAGATGCCTAAGGTTTCCATAGCTTCCGTTAAAACTAAGCTCTCTTGGATCATTACCCATGAGCAATTGTGTATCATTCTTCTTGATAAGCAGGCACATTTTGAGCTTGTCTGGGATCCCTGGATGCAGTACATCAATTTCACTACGGATGTTTAATTTTTGCTATGTCATTTTGGTTAAGCCTTGCGAATCCCTTATGTCTTTTCTCTCTTCTCTTTCCCTCTTCCTTTTCTTTTTCTTTGTTGCTTACTATTCCTTTGATGTATTTCTGTTTCTCCCATTGACGCAGGTTGAATGGTGTTAATACTGATAGTTTCACAAAGCATGGCTTCCTACGAAAGGTCTTTGCATTTATGTATCGATCACTGACACTATTGATATTGGACCTATGTACCACTTGTTACTTAACTATTCTCTGGACTGTCCTCATATACTTGCCTGTTTGCTTCTATTTGACCTATCGAGTGACTATTACTGTTTAGCAATACCAGTTGTTTTGTTCCGTAAAACTCAAAAAAATTATTTGAAATGTAAATATCACCGAAGAAGTCAGGTAAGTATAGGGCTTCTAACTTCATATCCATCCATCAATAACCTTCCCATGGCTCTGTGACCAGTTTTGGTCCCCTTGGGACCCTGGCATCACTTACAGCTTTCACATTTCTTTTCCTCTGTCCCCCAAGCCTATGCTTTTGAACAACCCCTGACTGCTTTTGAATGAGAATGATCCAGTGCCATGCCTGCTTGACCCAGTCTCTCTTTTATATACAAACCTCCTCTCTGGGAAGATATCTTTAAACCCATCCTCTTTCTGGACAAATGAGAACCAATTGTAGTGCCCCTCTGACCCTCAGAGGTCTGTGGTGGACCCCCAAAGGCAGGGAGGGCTAACATTTCACTTACTGGATCCTTAGCCGGGTTGTGGGATGCAATCAGTAAATTGGGTGCCAGTCACTTTAAGTGCTTTTTAAATCGTTTATTGTATAACAGACAAGAGGGAAAGAAGGTATCCATAGACAAAAAACTCCAGAATCACCAATCCCTTCTAACTTCCACAGTACAGGAATATGTCAGTAGAAAAGAGGATTACACTGTGTAGAAGAGCAAAAGCTGAATAGGGGATATGCATGAGATCTTCCCTGGGAGAGACATCAGACTTGTTCCTGAGGTCCATGTCATCCTGGCCTTCCTGGGACCTTCAACAATCATAGGGCCCATCTGGTTCTTCTTCCCAGATAGTTACTGGATCCACCTGGGTCCACATGCCTAGTCAGCTTCTCCAACCCTGTACATCCCACCCCCAGACTAAGCCCAGGGATTGGACTGACCTGAGCACATGGCAATTCCTGAGTATTTACGCACTTCCCCAGCATGCACCACTGACCATGAAACTCTGAGAGATTGGCTGGTGAGGCATTGACACTCCAAATGTTCCCCTATTGGCTGCCCCACTCTGTAACAGGGTCAAATCCCACTACAGGTAGGTGCAATCAATAGCAGAACACCTAGAAATGACCAGGTGATACCAGACTACGAATCAGCCAGACTAATTCCAGCAACACTACATTTAATTAGCCACTTCATTTAAGGTGGAAGGGCCTACACAATATTAACCTTCAACTGGCTCCAGAAAAAGAGACCAGAAATCCTCTCTCTTTTCCTTAAACCTTTCATCAGCAATAGATACTAGGTATCGAGGTATAAGATTGTTTTAGCTGATACAAAACTGAACATGTTTTAAACTCTATGTTTCTGAACTCCCCAGGTTGCTGCTGGAGATGCAGGTTGTCCTTTCAGTGATTTACTGCACATATTCTGGTATTGCCCAAAAGTGGGACCTTTCTGGGACCAATTTCACTCCATCAATTAACAATTTATGGACAACCCAGTACCCAATGACCCTGACTTCTTTATACTACACCATAATACCTTATCCATGAGTCATTAAAACAAATCTGTCTTGATCCATTAGGTAACCATGCCCTCTGGAAACAAATTTCTCCACTTACCCTGAAACACTGGTTTGATAGAATAAGTTATATTAAACTCATGGATGACCTCACCAGTTCTCTTAAGCATACTGACAAGAAATTCTGATACACTTGGTTCTACTAGTTAGAGTACACTAACACTGATGACTATAGATGTCACTTGCATTTTACTTTACCACTCTTGATTTTTCACTTAATGAATGGCCACAACATGCCTACCAACCTGGGTACCTGACCCATAGCCACTCTCACCTTTACCTTCTGTATTTTACTGAGCCCTTAATGTCCCCCTACCCCTACCATACCACCCCCTTTTCCCACTTGTTTCCTTTTCTTCTTATTGCCCCACTTTTGAATTGAAGATAATATGTGTGCCACGCTTCTGAGTTCTTGTAATCTTGACATAAATAAAGAATAAAAAACAACCTAAAACTACCATGCCAATATAACCTAAAAAAGTATTTTTTCAGGTTGCAATTAATTCTATTGAGGAGCTGCTGTTGTATTTAAGACAAGCTAAATGTAAACATTAAAACATCAATTACTCATCTACAATATTGGATGCCAGAAAACAGTGTTGTTGCCACTGTCCGTGAAGATCATACTGTTCTGTAACACCACATGCAGCATCAAGGTGACTCCCAAGCATATAATTTAAAGAATTTGTGTTTTTTTCCATGTTGCCTTCAAAGTAGCATTAAAAGGACCCTCTCCTCAATGCAGTGACCAGCTTCCTATGGCCCCCCATAGACTTCAATAAAGTTTGATGCTTAGTTCAGGAATGAAACTCAGGCAGATTCGCTCATCTTCACTGATGATTTTTACATGCTGTTTTTACTGAAGGAAACCTCCAATTCTGTAGTTTTCCATCATTAACTTAGTTTAACTTGCCCAGAGAACTTGAAGTACCTTTATAATATTATAGCGCAAAACTAAAGTCTTGTAGGGGTGGCCATAAATATACAGTATATTGTAGAGGATGACAAGACTGGGTCCTGGAAGGCAGGTATACCTCACCGCTGTTTGGGTTGTGGTCCCTTTAAGAGCCACCAGAAGGTTAACCTGCCTGTCACATGAAGGGGTTTAAAAAGTCTGCAACTCCCAGAGAGGAGTGTGGGAGTTGAGGAGAAAGTAAAAAAGCTGTACCTAGTGTGAGAGACCTGCTGAATTACTGTGCTGCTGTACTAATATATTTGGGAAGCGATTTCGCCAGGCTTGGGACTCTTATACAACAAGTCGGTGAGACACGTTTATGTTTTGTTATCTGTGCCGAAGATTTGGACTTTTACTTTGAGTTTGCTGAAGATAAGCATATACTCGTGTTTACCGTTGCTGCCCTGCAAGAGGAAAATGAAAGCTTTTGTTTTATGCAAAGTTTAGGGTGTCTCACCAGTCAGTTAAAAATGAAAAAATGTCACCAGTCAGCATGACCGGACTATAGCCTTGCAATTTATGTTAACATTTTTGGGGGACAGATAGAGCTTTCTTTTGGTGGTATATAAAATCACCACGGGAGGGGGGTTATTTTTTACTATATAATGAAAAAAGTACAGCAACATTTTTTTTTTAAACTAAGTTTCCCTACGTTATGTTATAAAACATCGATTCTTACCCATATTTATATTTTTGGTAAAACATAAAAGATGAGGTCATGTCGGGTAAATAGACTCCAAACATGTCAAGCCTTAAAATTGCGTGCGCCCGCAAAATCACAAAAAACTACCACACTCAAAATTGGCCATAGGCGACGCTTAAAACACTTTTACCGCTCATCAGTTTAGTGTTATCAGTAAATTAATTACCCTAAAATTATTGCTCACACTCCGACGTTCGCGGTTATATGTAACATGTGCGGCACAATAGGCGCAATCGTTGTGTTCGTTGCACATGTTACATATATCTGCTTCATCAGCTTCTGTAGCTGGAAAATTACACAGAATGCAGGAAGTGATGTATTATACATCACTTCCTGCATTCCGGGAATGGAGAGTAGATCAAAGGGAGATCGTGTACTTATCTCACTTTGATCTCCTGTCATAGAGCCGTGCCAGTCCCGGCCGCATCGGGCACAGCGGATCTTGGGACCGGCAACGGCAGTGACAGCTGGTGGTAATACAAGCGATCGAGCGTCTCTAGATCGCTTGAATGTAAAGCTTGAATGTAAAGCTTGAATGTAAAGCTCCCGGCCGGCCGAGTAATTACAACGGCCAGCCGGGAAACTGCTCGTCGGGCTCCGCCGTTACAGTATATTATAGTAACAAATAAAATTTGAACTCAAGCTAAAACTTTTTAGGCAGTTAAAGCAACAGTTTTTTTTCCTTTTGGGAACTTTTGCTGGATAGCTTGCTTTGTTAAAGGGGAGATAAAAATAAAACAGACTCAATGGTGACACAAGTGGGTGCCCTGAACAGACCTACTGGCTGGATCACTTTGTAAAAATGAAGGAAAAAAAGGCCTAAGAACACAAAACTAATGCAGCCACCGTATTTAACCCTTTTGCTGCTGTCATCATATGGCATTTGGAGGCAGCATCAGGGCACTGTAAGTAGAGTTTGCTTACATGTGTAAAATCACCCGATCACTTTTACTGACTGCCTAAGATGTACTTCATACACAACTCTCTTCCTGCGGGTCCAGGACAGCAATGGTAGGTGGCAGTAGCGAGTTCAGCGATCATTCATTCACTGACCTCCCCTCTGGTGAATGAAGTTGGAAGTAGCCAGGCATAAAGCTGATCAAGCACAATTTGTGCTTGATCATCCTCATTGGAGTACAGAGGTAACATTAGGGATCTAATAGACCCCTAATGTCTCCTTAAAGTGCTATTATGTAGGAGGTTTATGAGCCCCCTATGTACAGCAAAGGTTAAGTTAAAAAAAAAAGTTAAATAAAATATATTTTTAAAAATCGCGCCCCCATGCACATACAAATACAAACAAATGTTGGGTGCACCTACATAAAAAAACAACGATTGCACCACACATGTTGAATATCTTTGCGCATACCAGAGAGAGAGCAAGAGTTCCAGGGCAATCATTTCCTGTTAACTTTAAAATGATGCCCTTTAAAGGCTTTTTAAGTGCTACATTTGCATAATTTGGGGTACTGTCGTTTTTGCGCAATTTCACACATGCATGCAATTTTGAAGTTTGACATGTTTGGTATCTATTTACTCGGCGCAATTTCATCTCTCATATTTTACCACAAACTGGGTACTATATTATGTGCACTAAAATTAATTTATTGGTATTTTTTACTGAAAGTTTGGATTTGATAAACAGTTGTGCTGTTGCAACTGCCACCATTTTATTCTACAAGGTCTCTGCTTTCAGGAAATATATAATTGTGGGGGGGGGGCGTAAGTAATCTTCAGGCTTAAAATGTTCATTTTATTATGTTTGCAAAAAAATTCAAAAAAGGCTCTGGCAGCAAAAAGGGTGAAGAATTGATATGTTGCCATATATTAATTTTTTGCTTTTGGATTTAGATACACTTTAATTTAAGTGCCTTTTCTGAATTGAGAACAAAGATCACTCAGTCATTTTCTATTCACCCTTTATAACATTAGTTGCCCTCAGTGTATGAGGACCAAAAATATTGGTTTGAAATTTTGAGAAAAGGCAAAGTAATATATATCAACAAGGTGCTTTTATCTACTTATCTAGCAGGATGATAATAATTTTAATTGAAATGAGGTCTTGGATGAAAGAAGGCTACCTTCATTCTGTGTCACTCGGGGCAGTTCAATTTCAAAGCTGATACTGTGCTTTATGTCCTTTTCCCCTTGAGTTCGGTTTCGGTGGCAGATGACTTCAATAGACTATAAGTAACTGCCCCTGGAAATGAAAAATTCGAGGACATAGGTACCCAGGGGGATGAATAATAAATGATCTTGCAGCTTCATCTTAATGCATTCTGATAGTCTTAATAGCTTGAGATTTTTTAGCAAAAACTAATTGATCATTTATTTAAGTTTAATTAGTTTGAGGAAAATGCTACGGCACAGAGACAGGTGCTTAATCGCCTCTATTAATCTGATGATTCCAAAGACATGATTGAAACTCTGAGATGATTAAAAAGGTGTTATTTCTTTTTTAACCACATGCCTGAGAGGCAATGCTGTATTGCCGAGTGTTAAACATTGACACATAAATCTTGGGACAGCCAGATGACATTGACATAGAAATTATTAAAAATAGACCAAACTTCTGTAAAGAGGTAGAACAATGTTGTACTTCAAATAATACCAGTGCACAGTGATGTACAGGCTCCATAAAATCAAAACCACATACAACCCCAATTCTAAAAATATTGGGACGCTGTGTAAAATCTACATAAATACAGAATACAATGATTTGCTTAAACTCATATTTTTTTCACAATAGAAAACATAAAAACATATTAAATGTTTAAACTGAGAAAATTTACCATTTTAAGAAAAAAAATTAAATTGATGATAGCAACGCGTCTGACAAATGCTGGGACAGGGCAATAAAAAGCTGGCAAAGTAAGTGGTACTAACAAGGAAGAGCTGGAAGAACATTTTGCAACTAATAGGGTTCATTGGCAACAGGTCAGTAACATGATTGGGTATCAAAAGAGCATCGTGTAGAGTCAGAGTGTCTCAGAAGTTAAGGTGGGCAGCGGTTGACTAATCTGAGAAAAGCTGCGTCCAAAAATTGTCGAACAAATTGAGAATAATGTTCCTCAATGTAAAATTGCAAAGAATTTAAATATATTATCATCTACAGCACATAACATCATCCAAAGATTAAGAGAATCTGGAGAAATCTCTGTATGCAAGGGACAAGGCCCACGATCTTCGAGCCCGCATATGGGACTGTATTAAAAACAGTCATGAATCTGTGATGGAAAGTCAGGAAATCACCAGCATTCAGTAGTAAAGATAAATATGTCCCTTTTATTGGACAGAAAGTGTAACAGACATCCAAATAAACCGACGTTTCGGGACCGCGCAGGGTCCCTTCCTCAAGGCAGAAAGATGAAGCCATATCTGAACATGATCCAGAAACGTCGCCATCTTTTCTGGGTCAAAGCTCATTTAATATGGTCTCTTGTGAATGTGGTCAGACAAATCGAAATTTGACATTCTTTTTGACAACCATGGGCACCATGTCCTCCGGAAGAGAAGAGGAACCATCTGGCTTGTTATCAGTGCTTGGTTCAAAAGCCTGCATCTCTGATGGTATGGTGGTGCATTAGTGCGTATGGAATGGGCAGCTTGCACATCTGGAAAGGCGCCATCAATGCTGAAAATATATATACAGGTTTTAGAGCAGCATATGCTCCCATCCAGACAACGTCCAGACGTCCCATCCAGACAACGTCTTTTTCCGGGAAGGCATTGCATATTTTAGCAGGACTATGCTAAACCGCATACTATGCATGTATGACAACAGCATGGTTCTGTAGTAGAAGAGTCCGTGTGTTTAACTATCCTGCCTGCAGTCCAGGCCTTTCACCAATCAAAAAAATTTGGCACATCTTGAAATTAAAAAAACGACAAAGAAGACCCATTGCTGTTGAGCAGTTAGAAGCCTATATCAGGCAAGAAGGGGCCAACATTCCTCTCCCAAAACTCCAGCAACTGGTCTCCTCAGTCTACAGACGTTTATAGAGTGTTGTTAAAAGAAGAGTAGATGCTACACCCTGGTAAATATGGCCCTGTCCCAACTTGTTTAAGATGTGTTGCTGCCATCAGTTTCAAAATTACCTTAATTTTTGTTTATCAAAATGATACATTTTCTCAGTTTAAACGCTTGATGTTTTCGATTTTTTATTGTGAATAAAATATGGGTTTATAAAATTTGCAAATCCTTGAATTCTTTTTTTATATAGATTTTATACAGTGTCCCAACTTTTTTGCAATTGGGGTTGAAGAAAATGACTTGTTAAGCTTTACTTTATAGAATAGCTTCATCTCGCCTGCTTCTGGGATACCAAACCCTAAATCCTTCCAACACTAATATACCAGCTATAGACAGACTGGGAAATAATCATCTTTAAATAGGTTTAACCCTTGGCATAGTACAACAATATGGTAAATACTGAGACAAGTGTAACCAATATAATAAGTTCAACACAAGAGGAAAGAGCAAAGTACTAATGGTAAATGTCAGCATCCACAGCAACCAATCATAGTTACATAGTCAGGTTGAAAAAAGACACAACTCTATCAGTCCATTGAGTTCAACCAGTCAAAATCCATCTTAAATTAATATGACTACAGCAAAGAGCAAGTGCTAAGGGGAAACTTCAGCACCACAGCATTCTAATCAAAATTATTTTTGTACTAATATGACTTCAGTAATATGAATTCCAATTGGTTACTATGAGTTTCTGAATTTAGCACTGTGACCCATGAATTGTTTATTGATTAAGTTCAAAAAGTGTAGAGAGAAAGCACTATTTCAGAAATAAAATTCCCATACATGAGTATAACCAACATGCATGAAATTAGTTATAAGAGAACTTCTCTTGCAAAAAATATTAAATAAAAAGTGTAAATAACAAAAATCAACCTTTTTCTCTTGTGAAATCAACAAAGATTCAAAGGAAATTTTTAAATGTTGGCAGACAATCTAACATAATGCCATTACTCTAAAGCAAACCATATCCTTCCATTATTCTGCCTGCATCCCCAGTAAGCTGCCGATGACTCCCCAAAATCCTTTTGTAAATTCTGTCTTTTTTAAAGACAGCATATGCAGTGGGCAGAGCAATTATATGCAGTACATTATAGGAAGCAAAGGATGGCAAGCATACACGCCTATGTGGAAGGAATTGTGTTTCGTGCCCATGTCTTGCTAGTTGCATGGGTGTTATGCAGATCCTTTGGCTTAGTATTTCCTGATTTACTTACCCAGAACCCATGTAGAATAGGTACTCTAAATTTATTTTCTGCATGATTTTTCCGGTTCAGTCACTAAACTTCAGAAATATATTAGAGACGCCACCATGAGCTCTGGATGATTCATACAAAGAACAAAGAGTCTGTGATGAAGCTCAACTAACTGCAGTTTTAGCTTCAACATGTGTTTAATTCCATGATCACATGTTCTGAATCAACAGCAGGTGAATATTATTTCATCCATGGAAATAACTGTGAAATGGTTTCCCTGCAATTTATGGCCATGAATTTTGCCATACAATAGAAATTATTAAGTGCTTTAATATTCAGGTACTCAAATCCTTCGCAGCAGTGTAGAGTTAAGGTTATACATTGTCATTTTCAAAATATTGTTAATGACTAGTGCAGACAACATGCTTTCTTCAGGATTCACTGCTTTGTTCCAAAAAACACACAGATTGAGGAAAGACTAGGCTTTCCTTGTGGGACACCTTGATTTTTTTTGCTGGTGGCTTGATGTACAGTACACAAAAACATTGTCGGTTGGATATTGCACACTAAAAAATGTAATTAGCAACTAAATGTATTTAAATGCTAACAAAAGTCTTTGTTTACTTGTTACTGCCAGCTGGCACCTAGATTCCGCAGTAGACAGCAGAATGTAAACAATAGAGAGCAATAGCCAGCCTGCTATTGGATATTTCAAATTGCAATAGAGAATAGTAGGCAGGAGGCTATTGTACCTGCTGACTGAGCAGAGGAGGGGACCTGTAAGAGAACTTTCTCTCTCAGGTTCGCTCATCTGCTTAGTGGGCGGGTTTTCAATAGCCAGCTAATTCAAATTACAATAGCCATTAGCAGGCTGTCTATTGCCCAATAAGCACAGGTGGACCTGAGAGAGAACTTTCTCTTTTTGTCCGCTCCACTGCTCAATGGGCGGGGTTTCAAATGCCAGCCTACTTTTAGCTATTGCAATTTGAAATGGGGGGGTGGTTCTTCCAGCAGGGGTGCAGTAATCAAGCAGGGAGCCTGGTAGGTGGTCATGTGGTCATGTGGCTTCCTGATTGGATGGAAAACCGAAGAGGCTGCAGCCATGCTCCCTCGCAGCTTCTCGAGGCACCGAGGACTGCGGCTCTCATGTAAGGAATGTAAGTGGCAAATGCTGCTGCGCTCTGTATCGCTGAGCCGGTCACAGAAAGATCTTTGGGATCTCTCCACCGGCTTGGAGACTAAAAACACAGTACCTGCTGTTGTTGGTTCAGTTGTTGCTCTCGAGATGATTAGGGTGTGCCCAGGCATACTTGGCACATCCTGTGCGCACGCCTATAATATATTGATAGATATAGATAGATATATACTAAAATAAAACCAGCATTTTGCCCCCAAAGACTAGTGGGTAGATTTAAAGCTTAACTCTGCAAAGCAAATAACCTTATAAACCTCCCTCCACAACCCCTTCAAAAAAATACAAAATCATTTTACATTTACAAGATTCCTTTATGAGGACAATCTACATTGTATGCTTTACTCCCTGTGACATCAGCACAGGGCTTCCTTTCAGACTTCTGAAGAAGCAGAAAGTGGATGGAGTCAGCAGGGTGCCCTACGTGTCTTCCTGTACACAGTGGGTATGTCCTGCCAAACTAAAGAGAAGGCTATTGAAAGTGGTCCCCTGTCAATGTTCTCTAATCTTTCCACTGAAAAAACTAACACTCACAGCACCACAAGATCAGCTTCCTTTTTTTCATCCTGAATAGTACATCCTTGTTGGTGCTGCAGTCTGGCTTAAAACCAAAGTCTGTTCCAGCCTTCTGTCAGATTGCTACTGTGATTCATATTCAGGTAGCTGTATATCATCAAGTCCCTCCTTTTGCCATAGATCTGTATACGTGATAGCAATGCATAAATGAGAATGGGAACTGTTTTTTTTTTATTCTTTATTTATGAACAAAGAGGTGGGTAACAGAGGATGTACATATAGTATATGGGCCACATGGCCACAAATCCAGGCATGTCAAAAGGCAACCTGACAGCTGATGTCACCATACACCAAATTGAGAACATCTCAAACAATATCAAACCAAACAGTATCGTAACTTATAGTGATCGTATTAAATATAATGAGAACGATTCGGGTCAGGTTGAGCTCTCCCCGTCCCAACCCCTATGCATTTTGTGATTGTGAAACAGGGGGGAAGCAATGCCAGTTTGCTGACCGTGTGGTCCAGCCCACTGATGTGGAGGGCCAGCACCAACTCGGTCTGTACCTAAAATATACACATTAATATACAAGAGATGACAACAGAATATAGGGTGGGAAAGGAGTGGGAGACATAAAACACATAGGAAGGGTTAGGAAAAAATATTCCAGGTGGTGGTCAACTCCAGGTCATCCGACCCAGGTCACTCCCAGCCGTCTCACTGTCAGATGAAAAGGGGATCTGGTTGGGGACCGCTCTACTCCTTTCTACATTCTCTGCACATATTAGCGAATTCCACTGAGTCACTGAACAGATACCACGTGCTCCACGTAGCTACAAATATGGTCTGGGAACCGTGTAAGGAGGAGGTCAGGTCTTCCATCAGTTTAATCTCCTCCACTCTCCTGACCCACATTTCAGATGAAGGCTGTACAGTTTGCTTCCACAAGGCTGGGATGCAGGCTTTATATCCCAAAAGATGTCCGGGATTTGCTTGTAATATGACAAGGTGAGACCATCCGGGCCTGGAGCCTTACCCGGTTTAGATTCTTTCAGTGCCCTATCAAACTCGGCTCTAGATATGGGCACTTCCAATGTCCGGCTATCTAAGTCCGTCATGCGGGGCATGCCCCAGTCTACCAGGTATTGCCTGATCGCCAAGGCCCGAGCCTCGCTAAGGGTCGAGTCTGTGTCCGGGCTCAGTTTGTAAAGATTTTGAAAAAAGGTGTGAGACTGGGCAGCTATTTCGTCCGAGCGGGAGATCAGGCATTCGTTCGTTGTACGAAGGGAGGGTATAAATGAATGCGAGAGGACTTCAGCGTGTTGGCCAAAAGACGCCCCCGGCTTGTTCCCGAATTCGTAGAACGTGCGGTGTGATCTGGCCAATTGCGCCTTCACCCTATCCAACAAGAGTTCATTTAGCTCAGTCCTAGTGAGCGCCCCCAAAGTATCCGCCTGCAGCGTCTGCTTGTGACAAAGTTCAAGGGCCCGCAACTGTGTGTGCAGCTCGTCCACTCTCTTTTGGCGTTGGCGTTTGCGCCTGGACCCCATGGCAATAAGGGAGCCCCTGATCACACACTTGTGTGCCTCCCATAGTGTCAAGGGGTCCTGTGTGGGGGATGCGTTGTCCCTAAAATAGCTAGCCAAGTCCGTCTGTACCGACGCCGCCAGATCAGGTTCCTGCAGCAGGGACTCGTTTAGCCGCCACGAAAAAGGTTGACAACCCCCTTCACCTACGGCGACCTGCAGGTGTATAGGGAAGTGATCGGACAAAGTCGAGGTGCCGATCGACACCTCAGATACCAGAGGCAGAGCTGCGTGTTGCAAGAGGAAAAAATCTATCCTCGAGTATGACTGATGCGGGGCCGAGAAGTGGGTATAGTCCCTACCTGTAGGATCACTAATACGCCACGGGTCTATCAACTGCAGGTCAAACATAGCCCGTTTAACCCGTCTCCGTTGGGCATGCGCAATGCGAGACAATCCTTTTGAAGAGTCTACGGATGGGTCCAGCACCATATTAAAGTCTCCCCCTACTACCCATAGACCCTCTGCAAACTCGAGAAGTCGGGGCCACAAAGAGTCCAAGAAGGTCACCTGCCCGGAATTTGGCGCATAAACCGCCACCAGAGTCACCCTGTGGCCATGGATATCTCCCTTTAAAAACAACATACGTCCCTCCGGGTCTGCATAGTGGTCAATGTATGTCCAAGGGATTGAGTTTGCCAGCACTATACTAACCCCCTTAGATTTGGAGTCGGGGGAGGGGGCATGGTATGCAGTGGGGTATCTCCTATTTCCCAGCCTGGGGACTTGTCCGTCTCTAAAGTGGGTCTCCTGTAGAAACGCTACATGGGTCCGTGATCGCCACAGTTCGTTCAGCAGGCTTGACCTCTTTTCAGGTACCTGGAGGCCCCGCACATTGAACGAAGTGATTCTAAGTTCAGGCATTGTACCCTTCACACTTCAGCTACACAGAGAAATATAACCGTCAGAATATGCCACTCTGAGTTACCTTTCAGTGATCCGGCAACAGGTGAAGCCAGGGATAGGTAGCGGATCCAGCCAACGGTATACCAGGAGAACGGGTAGGTCACCACCTGGAAGATAGGACAAGGGGGAGACAGACAAGGGGGTGAAAGCACACGGCGGTGAGAGAATTCCTGACCACCGTGCGGGAAAGGTTTACACACAATAAACAAGAGTGTTCCTATGATATCACTCCGCGTAGGAGAGGAAACACTCACAATGGGGGAGTAACTTGTACACAGCGACGTGGAGAGATGCAGCTCAGGGTGGGTATGAAGTATCGGCATCTGCTCCATCCCACGCTATGTGCAAGTTATGACCCGTCTCAAACCCGAGCATCCCAGAACCTGATACTCTACTCGTTTAAGGGGAACCTAGGCCTGAAAAGGTCCCGGAGCCCATCAACTATGGGACAACTGAACCGGGCTCAAAACTACCAATGAAGCAACTGAGCTGACATTGTAGGAAACAATCACATCCCAATAAAATTATTCAGTTTGGCCTGGGTAACCGCTCCAAGCCTGGGGGGTTTAGGCAGTCCGATAAAACGGGTGTCCCTGGCCGCTCTGGCGGTTTAGGCCTCGAGTCCCGGGGCGATACATATGCCTCCATTCGGGATTGCTTCTGCTGGCGTACAGGGGCCCGGGGTGTCTTCGGGGATTTTCCGGATCGCTTCATGAGGTGATGTGGTGGGATAGAGGTAGATCTACTGGTCGATACACCCTGGGGCTGCAGAGCTCTATGAATTAGCTGCTGCTCAGCGCCATGTCCAGGCCACGCCCCCATGGGAACTGGTTTTAATGAACTGAGCATAAAGAGCATTCTTGAAGGAGGTTAGCCCGTGATATAAGTATGGTGTTTGTTCACCTGGTTTTGGTCCTTGGCTGCTACTTCTTTGATTCTTTTATCAGACGATCAACTTCTGGGCGTGTGGTTAGGGTCGCCATCACTCTATTTGGCTGAGGAAGGAAACAGGTTGGGTTCTGAAACATCGCCACACACTGTGAGACCTATTAAGATGCTGGTGATCTCTTTCCTTTTTACAAACCCTAGGTCATTCCCTGATGCACAGGGCTGAATGGCTCTGTACACATAAGACTATTCAAGTGAAATTGACATCTTTCTTTTACGTTTTATGCTGAACACCCTACCATCTCTCTCGGAGGTCTTAACTGCCAGCTGGAATGGGAAATGAAAACATAAAAAACCAGATGAACTCTGGTAGCCAGCACTTGTGCATGCACAAACCTAGTAGTTAACTACTATACTATATTCAGCTTCTTATCTTATTTTTAGAAAATAAAGCAGAAGAAGGGTTGTCTTTTACCACATGCTATGTAGGCTTGGGAAATAGTTTGATGTATGATTCGATGCTCATGCTTTGCTAAAGCAAACAGAAATCCTGGAAATCCCATGATCAGTCTTTTGTGAGTGCTACCAGTCAGAATAACTGAATATCAAAAAGGATTTAAGCAGGCAAACAGAATTGTCAAACAATACATGGCATTAATATTTATGGACATGTCTTTGTTTTCACATATTACACTCAACATTATACTTAGGTCTCAGCAGCACGGACAACTGCTTCCTGCATCACACACATTTCTTAGTAGATAGAAGAGTCTCTACTGGATCTGAACGCAGCTACACACAAGCATATACATTTATAAGTCACACTTTATAACTGCATAAAATCTTACTTTTTTCTATATGGTTGCAGAAGTTACTATTACCTAGGCATATACTGCATATTGTGAGGCACTGGCTGGCAGGATTGTAAACAGTGTGTATGTGTCACTTAGGTTTCTCACATACACATAGTGGGGAGCTTCCAGGGTTTGTGTCTGGTATAGAATGTGTCACCTAGGTTTCTCACATACAAATTGTGAGGAGCATCAGGGTTTATTGCTAATGTGGAGAGTTTGTTTTTTCAAACTCTTTTGGAGCCTGGAGGCTTTGTAGGGTTTTGGGTAAAATAACCCAAATAGCCTCCATTCCTAGGTGCACATGTTACCTGTTAGCCAGACCTCATTATTAGTCTCAGTTGTCCACAGTCTCTCTCTCTCTCAATCTCTCTCACACTGTCTGCTGGGGGAGCCTGTGGCTGGGTGAAAAGACCTAGGGCTGACAGAACAATAAATAGATACATGTGCTTACTTTTTGTTTTGGAGAACGCATTAGGAAACACCTTGTTCAGGAATTGGCCTGAGTTTAGTTAGTAGCTCAGACAAGCAGAAGTTTTTTTTGCTTTATGCTATGGACTTGCTGTACGAAACGCCTTAAAGAGAAAAACACCAGCTGTTGAACAAAATTCAGGAGACCATTCTGTCTAACCAGCAAGAGGTGAACTGCTTTACCACGCAGCAGTTCACCATCCAGGCCTCCCAAGAGGGACAGTAGCAAGTGAACCTATCTCTACAGCAGCATGGTGTGTGGGCCTGAGGTTTGTGTCTGCCATAGGGGAAACAAACTTTGCTGTTTCGTCAGATCTTAATAACCTCAGAGGCTTTGTAGAGCTTTGGGTGGGATAAAGTCTCAATTCCTAGGTCCAGATTTTACCTGTTAGCCAATCCTCATTAAGAAGTCTTAGCTGTTGTCACGCTTGCTGTAGTTGCAAGTACGGGATCACAACTGCGGAGTGTAGCAGTAGATTGGTGGGTGGAGACGGCTTCTCAGGTTTGAGTCCCAGGCGTCACTCCCAATCTTTAACGGGGAGTTTGGGACTCTAGCATCATAGCCGTAGGTAACAGAAAACAAGTTAAATGCAGAGCTATTGCGTCATCGCCTAGTTTACTACCAGCTGGAAACAGGTGGTACGTTTGCAGATGTACAGGTAGCGAATTGACACTTAACCTCTGATATGCCAGGGATTTCCCCAAGAAGTAACAGTTCCGTGAAATCAATACAGTCTGTATCCACACAAGCGTTATAGAGCAAAAGGTCTCTTTCCAGGCTTCCCCGGAGTGGTACTTGCGTTTTGGTGCTTCAGTTTGAGGAATAAGGAGCAGGTCCACAGGCTGGTCAATAGGAGTCCTTCCCAGGCAGGGCTGAATGTCTCAGAGGCTTGGAGAGGTTTGGTTCAGGCGTCAGGAGGCAGCAGGCGTTCTGACTCCAATAGTGGAACGCCATGCTGCCTCAGCTGGGGCTTTAAATAGCCCAGGGATGGGGGAGGAGTCAGTCGCCGGAACGAACGGCTTCCGCGTTCCACCGTGGAACGCAAATCGGCCGTCCCTGCACTTGGGGAGACCCGAGCGGTCTGACCCATCGGGACTCATTACAGCTGTTCACAGGCATTTTTTATGTGTAAACTGACCGATGCTAGGCACTCTCTCTCTTTCACTCTCTTTGCTGTGAGAGCCTGCTGCGGGGTGAAACAGCTGACTGCTGACAGAACACTATAAGGTACAGACGTTGTCTTTTTGTTTTGGGGAAAACATTAAGAATTTTCCTATTAGTCAGGAACAGACTAAGTTTAGGTTTAGTTAGTGGCTTGGATGAGCAGATGTTGTTTTTTTTTTTTTTTTTTAATGCTATGGATTTGTTGTGTATAGCCCTCATGCATTGATGTTATATTTGTTCACTGCTTTGCTGAAGAAAAAGTGCAGGACAAACCTGTCTAGACTGTTCCAGGGTGTCCATGTCTTGTGATTATCATTATGTCCCACAAATGTCCTGTTTGCCACTTAAAGTCAGACTCCATAGTAGACACAATTTCAGTACGAGGGAATGCAATACAAACAAACAGTGCTGCAGTAGGAAAAAATATTGCTCTCCTAACAATGTCAATATTTCATAAAAAATCGAAAATGTTCAACGGTTCTTAGGGGATTCCCTCATATTACAAGTAGTATGCTTTTTAATATTATAACATTTATAATATTTTTTAAAAAAGACATTGAATAATGAAATGAATATTTATCATGCCATTGCTAACTAAGGCTTGTATCCCCATAGTGGGGAAAATAGATGAGCACATGTCCAGAGTCCAGAACACTGTATAGTGTGGCACAGCTGTATCCAATTCTGTATTACTGGCTTTATATTATTATTACATTTTCTTATAATATAAAGCCAGGTATGCAGAATTGGATATAGCTGTGCCACACTGTGTTCTGGTCTGCAGTCTGGGCATGTGCTCATCTATTTTCGCCACTAGGGGGATACAAGCCTTAGTTAGCAATATCTACATAGTTATTTTCTTTAAAAAAAAATAATATATGCCGGTAAACAGCCCCATGAGGTGCGGCAGTACTAACCTACACACAGTAGATACACACAGTACATACACACACATACAGATAAAGGTGATACAAATCTTTTACAAAGCACACAATGCTGAATGCACATTATGTTATACCCTCTATCAGTGTGCGATTCAGTTCAAAGACTCCAAATCAGTGGTGGAACTACCAGGGTCGCAGTGGTCGCATGTGGGACCAGGCACTGGTGTTCTGGTACTTGGGAGGTCCAGAAAGGAAGAAGAGGGCCCGGCCCAGTAACCGCTGAGGCACCGACATTGCCTCTTGGGACTACAGCTCCCAGCAAAGTTACACCTTTGAATAAGTGTTTACATGAATGTACAAGAAAGAAGTAATCACTTAGATACAAAACACCCCTATATTACAAGGAACAGAAAACTGATGGGAAATCATTACCCCTTCTGAGGAAACCTTGCATAAAATCCATATCATATCTGATGTCTATCTATGTCTTGACTATAAAACATGGGCATCTGGAAATATTGATACAATTAGAAAAACTGGCACTGAGGAAGGGTCTGTCGAAATATGAAACCTTTCCACACCCCTCAGACCCTTTGATTGGTTATGTCATTTCTGTATCCACCCCCTGAGGGCTTGTTCACACCGAATGCAGTGCGTTCCAGAGCGGTAGCTGCTGGAACGCACTGCGATCCCTTCCCCCTGCGTTCTGGGGCAGGAGGGGGCGTGGCGGTGCATTGAATTCAATGGCACCGCTTCCTGCGTTCCGTTCCACTGCAAACGCAAAAAATAGGGCTTGCTCTAGCAGGCAAAAACATACTGGAAGAATAACTGTCTTCCAATGCAAGTACTTGGGCATGTGTATCAGAGTAATAGGGGCAGTGAAATGTAAACGCATGTCTATGGACTAAAGCAGGGCTCAAAATTTCAAGTCCTGAGCTACTAGCCAGGCCTTAAGAGTTACTCGCCATATTGGTTCAATGCTTCTATTAATAGTGCAATATCAAAATACTGTAATAATGTATGTGAAATTTTTGCATGCTTGCTTTCCCAAATTGTTTCTGCTTGTTTTACATATACAAATCTTTAAATTCTCTTTCTATCCATTATCTTTTTCACACACACCAATAGCTCTCCTTGCTCAATGGCTTATGAGATAAGAACAATTACAGTATAAGCCAATAAGAGGCCACTAAGGTGTGTTCAGCAGCAAGACTTGTATTGGGAAGTAATAAAGCAGAACCACTATATGCAGCATAAATAAGCAGAGAAAACAGATTTTATAAAGGGAAAAACCTCCTCAACAATTAAGAGGGCACATGATTTTGATGTACAAAATATTTAGTGGTGATGGCAACATCAGCAATAAACTTTTTACAGTAAACTCCATAACAAAGACAGGAGGCCACCACCTAAAATTGGTGGAGAAAAGATTAAACCACAAAGAGCATAGGGGCATCTTTTCAGTTAGAGCTGTTACATTTTGGAACTCTCTTCCACAAGCAGTGGTATCAGCGGAGAATATTAAATCATTCAAAAAGCATTTAGGTACCTTCCTCAAAGACCGCAACATACAGGGGTACAGGTACTCCTTAAAACTAGATCTAGACTAGATCACCCAGGGACTCATGTACACACACATGCACAATCACACGCAGACACACAAAGGTTGAACTTGATGGACCTGTGTCTTTATTCAACCTCAAATATTATGTCATTGTAATTACGGACTATAAACAATTAATACACATTAAAAGGTCAATCAACCCAATTTATTTACACCTGCACAATGGCTGGAGCGTACAACACACACACACTTAGAACACTTACTCTTACTACCCTTGTTAAGAGAGAGCAAGGGTTTAATGTAAAGTTGAAGCCTTGGCCATTGCTCGGTCTACGTTTCATGCATGCATTTCAAGGCTTAACTTTTCATTTTCGATGGAGCTATATTTAGGACCTTATGTAAATAGACCAACTATCCAATGAACTCAAGTCCTTAGCACCACTGATTCAGTTGGATCCAAGAGCAGCAGTTTCTACAGTGCTGGTATTTGAGGCCATCTTTTACCTTCACTGTTGAAACCTCTGCTCTATGATCCCAAAAATGCAAGTCACATGACCAAAGCCTATGCAGTTACACACAATATCTCTGCTAAAGGAGACAATCAGCCAAACCCCCTCTTCGGCAGAGATCATGTGACCAAAATAACTAGCTATGGGTCACATGACTGCCAGTTGTGTGATAGCAGGACAAAGGCAAAGGTAAATATGCAATAGATATTGGCATGGGCGTCCCGAGGCTGGGTGACACCCGGAGCGTTAACCGAGTGTCACCCCGCCGAGATGTCACTGCGCATGCACGTGATGTCACCGCGCGCGGTCTGATACCTGCCGGCAGCCATCTTGGTGATGGACGCCGGCAGAGAGAGGAGGGGACAGTCACCCGGCTGGATAAGGTATGCCGCCGGGTCCCCTCCATTCTCCTTATACTGTCGGGCGTTCGGTCTACATCTAAAGGTATAAGGTCACTCCTCTGAATACAGTCAAGTACGCATCCTATACAGGGAGGAGGACTAGTTTAAAAGAGGCGTGAAAGAGGCCATTTATGTAAAAATGGAGAAGCCAAGCTTGAATAGAGGTGGGGGGGGGGGCATCTATTGTCTGTCACATACAATGCAGTTTTAACACCTCTCTCTGCTGTTAACCACCTCCCGCGTCTTTAGACGTCCTACGTGCCCGCGCCCAGCTCGCACGCACGAGCGGGAAACTGCCTCGATTTTAAACGCCCAGCGATGGCCGTTTACATACAAGCGGTCTGGCGTCTGTAAAGACGCCCGATCGCTTGTATGATACAAGTGAGGGTCCGCCTCCCCCCCCTCCATACCTCACTGTCGCTGTCCCCGCTGTCCCCGCGATCCTGGGCGTCCATCCGGTCCGGGCGATGTCTCCCTGTGCACTGAGAACGGAGGGAGATCAGGACCCGATCTCCCTCCGCTCTCCTCCCGGTCTCTGAATGCAAGAAGTGATGTATATTACATCACGTCCGCATTCCTCTGTCACTCTCCAGTACAGAAACCAGGGAGAAGCTGATGAAGCAGATTTGTGCTTCATCAGCTTCTCTGGGGGTCCCTAGGTGACATTAGGGGTCTTAGAGACCCCTGATGCCTCCATAAAGGGGACCTGTCACTGCAATTTGTTATCACATAGGGTACTTCTTAGCACCCTATGTGATAACAATTAAGTTAAGTGTAAAAAAAGTTTTAAAAAAAATTGCTCACAAAATAAATAAAAATGTACACACACAAAACAAAAAAACCCACAAAAATGTTTTAAAGACCCCCACATAGATGCGCAAAAATGCATTAGATGCGCCTACACGCAAAAACGACGATTGCTCCAATTATGCTGCACGTGTTACATATCGCCGCGAACGTCGCAATGAGAGCAATCATTTTAGGGCCCTCAATCACTGATAACACTAAACTGATGAGCGGTAAAATCTTTTAAAGCGTCACCCCTGACCAATTTTAGCTATGGTGTTTTTTTGCAATGCCGCAGTTTTAAGGCTTGACATGTTTGGTGTCTATTTACCCGATGTTACCCCGACTTTTATATTTTAGCAAAAAATTGTTTAAAAATAAATGTTTCCTAAAATAATAAAGGGAAAACCATTTTTTTTAAAATTATTCAGTACTTTTTTTGTTATATAGTAAAAAATAAAAACCCCAGTGATGATTAAATACCCCCAAAAGAAAGCTCTATCTGTCCCCAAAAATTGTATAAAATTAATTTCAGTACAGCGTTGCATGACGGAATAAGCGTCAGCCAAAGTACCGCATCGCTGAATACTGAAAAATGGCCTGTCAGGAAGGGGGTCTGAGGCGGCTCTTTAATTAGGCAAATTAGGCGGTCGCCTTAGGCCCCATTCACATTGAGCAATTCCCAAATCGCAAGTTTGTCACGCGATTTGCATTTTGCGCGATATCGCGCAAATGCTTGCATTGAGCAAGCTAGAATCGCGGCAAAATCCGCTCCAAAAAGGGTCCTGCTGTAGTGACCCACGACCCGCGACGGACAGAGCCCTATTGAGATGCATTGGAGAGCGATATCGCGCGCTAAATAGCCGCGATATCGCGGGAATTAACGCGCGATAAATGGGGCCTTAGGCCTCGCGCTCCCTGCCGGCACATTACCTTGCAGCCAGGTAACGTTATGGGCTCTCAGCCCTGTCGCTGTCAAACTGACTCTCAGTTTGACAGCGACAGGGCTTAGAGCTCATCCGTTTCCTCGGTCCGTCAATTCGGCCGGTGGACTTCTGGAGCTCCACCCACCAGCCAATGGGAAGAGATCTTACCCCTCCCATCCACCGCACGAGGATCCCAATCTGGCTGGGAGGGCGGATCGTCAGGAGCAGATGGACAGAGACGCAGTGAGCACCGGCTGGTCCTCCGGCACGCTCCAGCCCGCAAGACGCTCCCGGCACAGTCCTGGTGAGGGGCAGCCTTCACAAGCTACAGCAATGGTGAGAGCCCTGTGGAGACCCTAGACAGCCTTGTGGAGACCCTAGAGAGCCTTGTTGAGACCCTAGAGAGCCCTGGTTCAACCAGGGCTCTGAGGGGTCTCACCAGCTGTCTGTGGGGTCTAACAAGGCTGGTTAGACCCCACAGAGCCCTGGTGAGACCCCACAGAGCCTTGCTACCCTGGTGAGACCCCCTCAGAGCCCTGGTGAGTCCCCAGAGAGCCTTGGTGAGACCCCACAAAGCCCTAGAGAGACCCCATGGAGCCCTGGTGAGACCCTATAGAGTCCTGGTGCTTGTGAGACCCCAAAACTCCCAGGTGAGACCCCACAGAGCCCTGGTGAGACCCCGCCAGGGCTCTGTGTGGTCTTGTCAGGGCTCTGTGGGGTCTCACCAGGGGACTGTGGGGTCTACAAAGGCTGGTGAGACCCCACAAAGCCCTAGAGAGACCCCATGGAGCCCTGGTGAGACCCTACAGAGCCCTGGTCTCGCCAAGGCTCTGTGGGGTCTCACCAGCCTTTGTAGACCCCACAGTCCCCTGGTGAGACCCCGCCAGGGCTCTGTGGGGTCGCACCAGGGCTCTGTGCGGTTTAACCAAGCTGGTTAGACCCCACAGAGCCTTGGCGAGACCAGGGCTCTGTAGGGTCTCCCCAGCCTCATTATACCCCTCAGAGCCCTGGTGAGTCCCCAGAGAGCCTTGGTGAGACCCCACAAAGCCCTAGAGAGACCCCATGGAGCCCTGGTGAGACCCTACAGAGCCCTGGTCTCGCCAAGGCTCTGTGGGGTCTCACCAGGGCTCTTTGGGGTCTCACCAGGGCTCTGTGGGGTCTAACCAGGCTGGTGAGACACCTCAGAGCCCTGGTTAGCCAGGGCTCTATGGGGTCTCACTAGGGCTCTGAGGGGTATAATGAGGCTGGGGAGACCCTACAGAGCCCTGGTTCAACCAGGGCCCTGTGGTATCTCACCAGGGCTCTGTGCGGTTTAACCAAGCTGGTTAGACCCCACTGACCCCTGGTAAGACCCCACAGAGCCCTACTTTAAACAGGGCTCTCTGGAGTCTCACCAGGCCTCTGAGCGGTCTCACCAAGCTGGTGAGAGCCCTGGTGAGACCCTACAGAGGCCTGGGTTATTCAGGGCTTTGTGGGGTCTCACCGAGGCTCTGTGGGGTCTCACTAGGGCTCTGTGGGGTTTAACCAGGCTGGCCCCACAGGCCTGAGTGGGGCCTCATGTTTAGGTTTCGCCTAAGGCCTCGCAAACTCTAGAGCCGCCTCTGAAGGGGGTGTAAACACCCCGGTCAGCAAATGGTTAATAACACCTCCTAGACTCCGATTATGCAAGTGGTTAATAACTTTCAAATTATGCAGCGCCCGCAACATATAATGTGTTGAATGTCATAAATCCTAAAATGAATTAAATATAAATATAAAACGGAGTCCTGTATTCAGTATGGCGTGTAGTGAGGCCCGCCCCTAAGTGGTTAATAACACCTCCTAGACTCCGATTATTACCATTTTTTATCACCATATTTATTCCCAGATAACTTTTTGCACAAGTCCTTCTGAAATGAGAAAGCTGGTCGGATGATCAGTGAAACGTCTTCATGAAAAATACAGCTTGCCAGTTATCTTGACTTATTTTTTACAGATATTTTTATGCAGGTGCCTACAGGACTGCTTTCCAAATAGTTCTTATGCTGCTTCATTGTGCTCTTGGTATTGTCCCTAGACTTTGCAGAGTAATATTCTACCCCACAGAATCAATATATATAAAAAGCATAACAGAGTTTGGAAAAATACCATTATTTTTTCTAAAGTTGTCTATGCCAACTTAAAGCTTTAAGTTTACCCTAAAGGTAGACTAGTTATTCAAAGGATAACTGTACTTGTGGTACAAGTTGTCCTCTATTCCTCAACCCTTGGAGTGCAGCCCACCTAGACAAAAACTTACCTCTGTCCCCTCTCTGGTGGCCTTCACTTTGCAGCTCTGCCCAGAGCCGAACAGCCTTGCTCCATAAAGCATCCCTGGTGCTGCAGCCCTATTCATTATGTTCTTATGGTAGCCTCCAGTTGACCTCCAGAGTATGGCGCTCTCCAAGAATGGATGGGGCTGCAGCTCCCTGCATGGCCACACAGTGAAGATCTCTGTATCAAGGTAGGAATTTTTGTAACAAGGCTGCATTTGGGAAGAGAATATCTTAAAGTTACTTTTGTCCTTTTAAATCTTTCTGCTAAATCAATTCTTCTAACACAGTGCAGCTTCTAAAAATAACAGCACAATGTAGCCAGTAACATTTTCTATATGCAAGATCAAACAGTGGCAACCATTTTGAATTATGGGTCTAAGCATCTACCTTCACATTGCTTTAGTTACCTCTATGCTTTTTGAATAACTCATTAAAGTCTTTTGTTGGCCGATATTTTCATGCTGGAAACTTATAGGAACTGTCAGAAGGTGACGAGGGAGAATAAAAATGCTCAGAGATTAATATCAGAACAGTTATGAAGTGATTTGTCAGGGAATAACCTTTATGGAACAGAACAGCCCACGCCCTAGGGAACCTAGACATTGAGCATATTAAAAATGTCACGATTCAATCTAGAAAATAACAGGCGGAATACATTAAGAGATGGGGACACAGCTCTATGCGATTAGCAGAAAATTAAAAAGACATATTCTTTGTATGCATGATTATTCAATTATTAAGTGGTGACACCTCATTATAGCATGCAGAGAGAGGACTGTTTTATGAAAAAAAAAAAAGAGTACAATGGCACTGTAACACAATTTTTCATTAAAAAAAATGAAATGGGAAATCCATTTTAAAAGAGTGTTGTTTTTAAACAATTCAAAAAGAGGCAGAAATACCATATTGCAATGAGCAAAGGGTATAAATCTATTTTTTTAGTTCAAAACTGTCCCACTCCCACTGCATTTTAGTTTTAGGTCACATGACCTTCAGTAACTTTGCACTTGGGGTCTAGACACTGGCCGAGCCTTCTTTCACTGAAGATTATCCTGACATCAGCAACCCAGTGTTCTGGTACTGCAATCTCGTGATAGGGATCCCCATGGAAGCAGAGCACCTGAGATCGTCTGATTTTGTTGAAGCAGATTTAAAATTTGGATTAGGTCCAATGTAATTTAGATTTGGGTAAAGGTGATGGGAGTAGACCATGAGTAAAATAATAGTTACAGGCTCCTAACGATGTACCCTTTCCTAATGGATCATCTTCTGTTGGTGCCTGTGGGTACTAAAAAATAGTTATGTTGTTTTACTGCGAATTTGTATGATTCGAAGGCAGGCAGTAGGAGCAGAGAAGTTTGAAATACCCTGGTACTACTTCAAGATGCTGGATATCAATTGTGAATATTGGGAAGAAAGTACAGCATTACACAGATGCTGCATGCACTATCCTCCACAGACAATAAAATGGTTTTAGGTGAAGGTCATCTTCAAGTATGTGAACAAAAAAGAGATGACCCTCTAAATATTACTTACTGCAAATATCAACAGACGAAATGTATTAAGAATCCCAGGATTCTCAAGAGCTGCTCTATACACTATTGCATCCCATATCTGCAAAATGGCAAAAGCGTAGGGTTTAACCCCTTCATGACTGAGCTTGTTTTTAGTTTCTGTTCGTAAATGACTGACACACTTTTGACATTTTTGCTGTGTGATTCTTCCACGTCAGTAATATACTTTCTTACAAAGTGCACCCACACATATTATATATTGTTTTTTAGAGGACAGATAGGGCTACATATTTATATCACATATGTCATTTATTTGTCCTCACTTAGGACAAATAAAATATAAAAAAAGAGAGGAAAAAACGTAAAAAAAAACACTTTTTTTGCCAGTTTTGATTTGTAGTATTTTTTTACAAAACCAGCACAGCTAAAAAAAATGCAATAAATATATTCATTTATTTGTCCCTTATTTTTTTTTTTACACTTATTTTTTTTAATTTCTTTACACTTTTCACAATTTTTTTTTTTTACACTTTTCACTATTTTTGTTAAACTTAAAAATGTTATTTTAGTTATTTAATTATATCAAGCAGTCATTGTGAATTAATCTCACTATTACTGCTTGATAAATTAATACATTTTTGGTTATTATCAGGCTGCTTCAAACTTCAGAACAGCTGATAATAACTTAGTGACACTGATCCTGCAGCAGTTCAGGATTCAGCTGTCACTAGTTTTCTGATTGTTACAACAACCATCAGAAAACTTAAACATTCTTCTTTCAGGAATAGATACATTATGTATCTATTCCTGAAAGTGAAAGAAAAAAAAAGCCAGTATAGCTTGAGAGAGATATCTCTCGATCTATACGAGCTGTCAGAATGCCGGCAAAGCCTCTGCTTTGACTCTCAGACACCCGATATTAAGGTATCGGGTGTCTGAAAAGGTTAACCCTTTCATTAATGGATGCCTCTATACTGAGGCATACATTAATGAATGGTAACCGCTGAGCCTTCTAGTGCAGCAAATAACTCATCACGTACAGTGTACATGACGAGTCATTTGGTCCCTTTGTGGCGGGACGTACAGTGTAGTCTCCCGTCACAAAGGGGTTAAAATCTATTTTTGTGTTGAAGTTAAGATGTATATAATCTATACGTATAAAGGAACTTGTCACTGACAATGAGCTCAGATAATTTATCATGCATTTAGTAAGTTTGAAGATTCTGGAACTTTATTATTTATGAAGAAGGAGGGAGGGACACTTGTAGGCTGGATTTTTTTTGGGAAAAAAGGGGCACCTCTAAGAGTAACAACACAGTGCTCTCGAATAACCAATATAGGTAATCACTCACTTTTAATCATAGCTGGCACAACACCTGGTGCAACCAAATCAGCTTGCTAACAATTTTTGTAGTTCAAAAATACCTCAGTTCCGAGGTCTTCATATAAGGGAACGGCTCACCTTGGCAAGTGGTCATGCGTGATACTCATCACGGTAAAAGCACTTGGTGCTTGCAAGGTGCAGGATATGCAGGACACATTTCCACAGGGTGATTAAAAAAAACAACTCTTCAACTTTTATAAACAATATGCGATTACCTGATACCTAACCATATTATTCCCAACCCTACCGTTGTATTGTTACACAACCTAATATAGTCCACCAAAATAAATGGAGAGGCAAAAAAAGTATGAATCCATATTCTAACATTTTAACATATTACAATCAGAATTATATTTACAATAAAAATTAATGTAAACAAACACAAATAAACATAAATAAGAAAAGAGACAAGGAAAAATGTGAACAATTGAATGAAGATACATCAAACAACAGGCAAAGAAATCAAAGTATGACAAACACAATCAGTGGAACTAGAGAATAGTTTATTGAGTATGCAACTACTGATTTAAAGTATTATTAAACTCTCAACCTTTTTTTCAATAATGAATCAAGATCAAACAAATATACATTGCCCAGCAAAGCATTTCTTTAAATTTTTGCCCAAACACTTACACTCATTATGTTTTTGAACAACTGCTTCCAAGTCTCTCAGCTTCTTTGAACTTCATGTGCAGAACAAGATCACAAAGCTCCTGCAACTGTTCATCTTCTAGCTTGAAGAAGAGGGTAGGGAGGAGAGGGGGCCAGGGGGAGTGAAGTTGCTTGATTTGCTGTGTCTGTGTGCTTGTAGAGACACACACAGCTTACTGACACACACAAGGGTGTCTGCATAGCACTCTGCTTGAGAAAGGAGTCACTCTTAAACAGGAAGTCAGGACCAGTGCTCAGGGCAGAAGCTGATTCTGCAGGAAACTACAACTTTTAAACATCCAGGAGCAGCATTCATTGTAAGTGATTTCTTCAGCATTTAAAATAGCTTAAAATCTTGACTTTAATACCACTTTACCAATACACTGTATGATACCAGAGGGTGTATTTAAAAAAGGTTCGAATAAATTCCTATGATCCAACTGGTGGCCATAATGCAGCGCGAATGTAAATGTAAGATGTTTGCAAAGCAAATGGCATCACAGTCCACAGTGTGGATTCTGTAAATCTTGCTAGCAGTTCAGATAGCTATCTGATCTTATCTAGGATCTTTTTTAGATTTACCTCAAAAAATCTCAGTAACAGAGATCTTCCAAGTCCCAACCAAGATTGTGAAAATGTGATAGTTTTTCCAACCTGTAGGAGTACCCAAAAGAAGCCTCACAAAGCGGATGTAAGGGAAGAGGAATGATCAAAAATAAAGAAAAGAACAATGCCACCGATACAGTAACAATATTAAGTCTGTCAGATTACACATTAATTTCAGGTAAAACAGGTAAAGGTTTAGAGTTTTGTGCATCTCACAGTGCATATTTATCAGTTATTTACGGATTTACAATTTTATATTTGCAAATAATCACTTCAAACATATTTTTCTGATCAGTTTCATAGGAATAAAAGTGAGGAGAATATGAATATACAGTATATGCCACCCAAACTACTATTGATAATGACATTTCTGATCTTGTACATTCTTAACTGGATGAACCTATACAGATTTGTCCCCAGTTAAAATCCTGGTCAGGACAATATCTGCAAGTTTGCATGTGCTCCCTGTGCTTGCATTGGTTTCCTCCAGGTGCCACAGTGTCCTCCCACACTCCAAAGACATGCTGGAAGGTTATTTGGCTCCTGTCTAATTGGCCCTAGTATAGAGACCTTAGATTGTAAACTCCTTAGGTGCAGTGACTGATGCTAATATATGTATCTAAAGCACTGCGTACATTGTTGGTGCTATATAAATACCTGTAATAAATAATAATAAAACATTTGAAACCTAAACTGAAATTAATTCTGCTGGATCACTGGGCCCCTTTATAGCCATTTTGAAAATTTGCAGATTATAATCAGGATTTCTGATGAAGAGGGTGCAATTGTAGTGCAAAAAAAAAACAAAACTGATTATGTATCTGAGGCATATAGAATTATCAAAGATCTGCAATACTATTAGCCTGTGGAAAGTGACTCAATTAATATTAGTATTTAGAGCTTATACTGACGATATTTTAAATAAAAAAGAGTCTCCTATTTATATATTTAATACCCTTCCCAACATTCCATTCATGTTTCTTCCCCAAGATACATAAATCTTAAGTCAATCCACCTGTTCTCAGGGATAAATACACTGCTACCATTGTATATAAAAGATACCCCTAAAGTGAAGTATATAGTATGGATGTTGGATTATTGTTGGTTGACACTGGATGTAACCACACTTTTCCAAAATCCCTCACCGGAGAGGTATTGAAGTGATTCAACAAAAAATTACTTCTTAGATATCTGGTTAACATAAATACCAAGGGAAAGAATACAGATACTCGTGTTAAAAATGTTAACACAAACAGTGATTTGCATTTCCACAGTACTCTATAAACCTTGGAGAATTAATATTCCTTTAGGCAGTTTGAAAGGATCAGATTTAATTGTACTAAATATATCAATTTCAAAACGGAAGCTCAAATTATACACAAAAGACTTCTTGACAGGCAGTACCCAAAGCCTCTAATCAATGAGGCTTTGAGTAAGCAAAGGAATTGACACAAAATCAATGTTTTAATCCCCAAAAAATCAATAACTACCAACAAGTGAGCAATAAGTTACCATTTATTTCATCCTACAATTCATAAAATCAGGATATCAAGGCAAACAAATATTGATATTTATTATTGCACGATCCACTTTTAAGAAACAATACCCCCCCTCTCCAAAAAAATAAAATAATGTAATTTACATGCTCAAATCTCCATGCAGACTGTATTCAGATGTATGCAGATTAGATGTACGGTTCAAAAAATAAAAACTTGACTAAATAAACATAGGTTTAATGTCAGTACAGGTTTTCAAAAACATAGTTTTAGGGGAATTTATCAAAACTGGAGCAGACAAAATCTGGAGCAGCTGTGCACGGCAACCAATCAGCATCACTCTTTCATTTTCAAACATTAACTGAACAAACTGAATAGAGAAGCTGATTGGTTGCCGGGGGCAACTGCTCCAGATTTTGTCTGTTCCAGTTTTGATAAATTCCCCCCACTGTCTACAGACAGTGGGGAGAATCAGTGGGGTTGATTTACTATAGGCAACTGGGCTGTTCATTTTGCAAGGGGATTTGCACTTAGCAGGGGAAGTTTGCCCTTAGTTTAGTGAATGAGGGTAAGTTCTACTGACTTCTATCAGCTAATTATGTTCAAGAGAAAATGCATGTTTTTTTTTTTTTATTTGCCTTGCATATGGGTATTCTTTACAAAGTGAAGTTTCACCATATTCACTATGGGCTTATGGGAGACCAACGAATGCAGCTCTATTCATTTGGCTTAGGCTGTTTATGGACCAGCAGAGCTAAATTTAAGGAGCCACCTTAGCAAATCAATCAATGCTATCATTTAAACTGATACAGGCACCAGAATCTATTGTGCTCACTCCGTAAAACCCTTAGTTGAACACCTGCTACCTTCTGTTCTAATCAGCTGACAGTATGAGTCCACAAATAGGTAAGCAGCTAGTGTTTCTTTTTAACAACATGGCCTATGTCCAACACTGCATATTTCACGGTTGGTAGATTCATATACTGAAAAAACATAAATATGTAAAAAATTAGGCATATAAGATAATCAAATGTTACAAGTCAAACTCGCTGAATTCTAGGGTTAAATGAGTTGGAAGGTTCCCTTGAAAAGACCACTATGACAGTACAAAATGTATTGTTAAACAAGACTATACTGTATTTACATGGTGTTACTACTGTTTCATTACCACCCACGCTGTGCTAGACACATTAGATATACAACAAGATATACATACCTTTACTAATGATGCCCCCATCGCTTCAAACCTTGCTGCCTGTCTACAGATAAATTGGAAGAATAGGTCACCAGCACTCCAAGTATTTAAAATGAATAAGTCCTTTTTATTGGACAATAGTGTCACAAAGATCAAAAAGAGAGCTGTTCACTGGTTTATGTGGGAAACACTATTAATGCGTTTAAAAAACGATACCAAAAACACAAATGTGACATTAAACTAGCAATAGAAGATATAAAACAAGGAAAAGATGCTGATCCAAACAAACCAGTGGCGATGCACTTTGCACAGCTGAGTCATCAGATACATGAATTGAAAGCAATGGTTATCGAACATGTACCGAGAGCGCACAGAGGTGGTAACAGATATAACTCGTTACTACGAAGAGAAGCTTATTGGATACACACTCTAAATACGGTGAAACCAAGAGGGCTCAATTCCTCCCTATCTTTATCATGCTATTTAGTTGAGTAGCCACTAAAAATCCCTGCTCAGGATATCCTCATGACTTTTTCTTTCTTATCTAGATACCTTAACATTAATAAATCGGATATGCCTAATCATGTATCTTTTTAACAACTAAAAATACATTAGTTCATACTAAGACATACCAGTTAATATATAAAAAATGTTTTATAATTATATTAATTATATCAATTGTATGACCCTAGAGTCGATCTTTTCCTTTCTTTTTATGTTTATTTATTAGTATGCCCTGTAGTTTCCATGTAAGGCATTATTTGCATGCATACATGTGACTCCTCCTGTGTTCTGTTTTGTTTTCCTATGTCTCCCTTCCTCCCCGTGCGTCTATAGTGTTTTTGTATGTGTATAAATTTGTTTGAGCTTTTTTTTTTTTTGACCATGTATTCGTTTTTTGTATATTGTTGGTGAAAATGATTTGTTTCATTATACTTTATTTATATATGTCTTATTCCTAAAACATCATGTTTTCTGTTCCCCCAGCCTGATGTCCGGTGCTGTGCCTGTGTGACATTGACACCCGTATAGTGGTTATATGCTGGCTTCCTCCGCATTGAGTCCCTGTATAGGTTGGCACTTGCGCAATATGATAGAGGAGAGTTGTATCTCCCGATCACCATGGTTACGAATGACGCGTATTGTACGCGCTGATACTAGGCGACGCTGTGCACACCATTGGATATCGGAGTGTAATGCTACGGATGTCACATACAGAGTACCCTTATGACGGATGACACACGGCCACAGCACCGATTCTGATCACAGGACTATGGGGAGCATTCAGTAAGTAATCTGGATGTTTTTGTATATTATGATTTTAAATGAGACTATGTATTTTAAAATATGGCGTTTTTTCCCGCCGTTCTGACATCACTGGGGGTGTGTTCACTACTAATGAATTAATTACGTGGGGTATATATGTAGTATGTGGATGTTATCACATTGTCACATCTCTTGCCTTGAGGAAGGGACCCTCAAGGAAACGTCGGCTCTTTTTGATCTTTGTGACACTATTGTCCAATAAAAAGGACTTATTCATTTTAAATACTTGGAGTGCTGGTGACCTATTCTTCCAATTGTGTATTTTGCACAGTGCCATCCGTGGAGTTACTACAAGCACCATCTTTGTCTATTGGCCGGGACTGCTGAAAGGTGTGCGGAGAGTATCTTCACCAATTGCAACTTGTCTACAGATAAAGTCGCTCTGTATTTCTGGTTATGGTGGAGCACATGACATGCCACCTTCCCACTTTGGTGCTGAGCCACCCAAGTAGGTAACTACAGCAATACCATTCTAATAATAACCTTGCCTAAATTATCTAGGCAATATTCAATGAGTTTCTTCAGAGTGAACTTGTGCCAAAATTCATGCATCAAAAGTGATAGAGAAGGGGACCTACTGAAGCTTGGTGGCTCCAGATGCCCGCTGGTCATCCCTACTTTTTGTATCAGATGCTGTAACCTGGTATTTACTTCAAGAAAAGCAGAGGAGCACATATAACATTGCCATTTGTTATTGTGTCTGATAGCACAGTTTAGTGTCATTTATTTATAAATTATGCCCACCCAAGTTCATATTAAAAAGTTACTACAGCCATTCCATTCTAATGATAATCTTAGCAAATTCATCTAGTCGGTATTCATTAAGTTTCTTCTGAGTGAGCTAATGCCAAAACTTTGCATCAAGAGCGCGCCGCTAGATGACTACCTACTAAAGCTTGGTGACACCAGAAGCCAGCTGGTCCTCCCTGCTTTTTGTTTCAGATACCATTACATGGTACTTACTCCAAGAAAAGCAGAGAAGCACTTAAATCTTTGCAATTTTTTATTGTGTCTGATAGCACAGAATACCATAATTTGTTTATGAATGGTTCTTCTTTCTTGTGAAAGAGAATCCTTGCCAAGAGATGCATCTACTTCCACACTTCACATTCACACTCATAGCTAGCTGCCAATGCATGCTATCTAAATGATTAATTGTAATAGGAAATCCCATTATCATGTTTTCATATTCTTTTTAGCAGCGGAAAACAGTTTCCCTTTTTCAGACAGGCTTTATGTAAAGCGATATTGTGTGCTATATAAACAAAGGTGAGCCATGCATGTTAAAATGACTTGAAATCTTTTCTAGCTGCTATTTTCTGATCTGATATAAGCCCTCGTTCACACTTGAACGTTTTGTAGCGCGTTCTACGCTCGACGAACGCTCTACAAAACGCTCAAACATGAAAATCCCATTGTTTTCAATGGGTCTGGTTCACACCTTGGCATATTTCAGCCCGTCCCTAACGCGCTACAAAACGGCCCACGCCTGAAAAGGTACATGTACTACTTTGGGCCGTTTTTGTTGCGCGTTTCCATTGCATACAGCCAAGTAGCCCTCGGAAACGCGCGTTTGTCGCGTGATTTTTTTACCGCGAATCGCGGTAAAAAACGCGCGACAGACGCGCATATGCAATACGCCTAGGTGTGAACCAGGACTAAAGCCTTACATGGTTACAATTAAATGAAACAGAAAACAATATTTTCTATGGGTGTAAAATATAAATCTTTCTGTCTCTAGTCAATCTAAATCTGTCTTGCATTTAAACTATTCAAACTGACATACAGATGTATGAGCCGGAAAACAGATGCGTCAAATACCTTCATATGAAAAAGCATGGGAGCTTCTTGTAACCAATAGATGGTTTATTTGAAAGTGACACTAAACTCAGGAGTTAAATCTTAAAAATACATTTAAGTACCTTCACTATTAACAAAAATGTAGCTTATTTGTGCATCACTTGCGTGTAGATCCTCAATTGGTACTGACACTGTTCTTCCTTCTGGAGGGTGACTACTTTTGTTCCTCATGGTCCCTGTGTGTGTTGTAAAGTAGTCACCGCTCCAAGCTAGCTCCCGTGATAGACTCAAATTTCAATACAAATTAGCAAACTAAATGTAAGACTGTCTCCTTTACGCCCTGGCTTGTGGACTGGCCCAGGGCATCCTCACATCCAATGTAGGGCCCATGTAAGTGATTATGGATTATGTTAGCAGGCCTCCAACTGCTGGAGTAGTGTAGGTGGGAAGAGGCTGTGGGTATCTGTTTTGTAACCTAGAGGGAGCAGGGAGCAGGTAAGTAAAAGTGCTTTACCCTATACCTTAGATCTAAACGAGCATTTAACTCTTGCAGTGCACAGGCAGCCCCACTGCAACGGGAGTTTTTTTTCCCCTACAATAGGCTTTAAAGTTACAGGATCACACATGAAGTCTAGACTTGTTAAAAGTAAAACCTTTTTTTTTTAAACAAAGTTATAACGCTGTCAGTTTTTTTAACATCTGTGTCTCAATTGAGAGATTTCAATTCACTTCCTGTCCGATAGTCATGACAGGAAGTGAGAAGAAATCCCACCAATGTGCGGGGGATCCCTGCTGGTCAGCAGGGTCACCAGAAGTAGTGTCCCCATTGAAAGATTTCCTACCTATTTCTGTTCTGATGACATCCCTAAATATGGGATTTTCTTTTACCTAAATGTTCAGTAATCATGGTCATCCGAACAGAGAGGGGGACTCTCCCTAACAGGGACATAGAAAACAATAAAAAACCTGACTGGTGTTCTAACCGTCTCAATTTGTTTTGTTCCGAATCAAAATTCGGACGAATTTGCAGAAATTCAGACATTCGGACACATCCGAATTTCTGAATCCCAATGCATCCGAATGTATCTGAATTTCCGTTTTCGAATTTTGGATCCCGTCCGAATTTCGTTCAAAAAGGAAACTGAATCAGACATGTGATTGTTCTGGCCAATCACATGTGTTTTTCGGTTTAATGCATCCAATACAAATTTTCGTTATGGCAACATAGGAGCCATATACAGTATATACATATAATACTAAAGCTGAGGCTCCTAGACCTGAATGACATTCGGGATCCGAATTTCTGAATTGCATTAGGGAGTTCCCGAATGCAATTCGGGTCTGGGAGCCTCAGCTTTAGTAATATATGTTTATGGCTCACAGACCCGAATGGCACCCGGGAGCTCCCAAATGCAATTTGGAAATTCGGATCCCGAATGCCATTCGGGTCTGGGAACCATATACATATATTACTAAAGCTGAAACTCCCAGAACCGAATGGCATTTGGGAGCTCCTGAATACAATTCAGAAATTCGAATCCCGAATGCCATTCGGGTCTAGAAGATTCAGCTTTAGTATTAATATCTGTATATTGTTTTCTGTGGTATTCGCAACTAATATTCATAAACTCATCAGAAACTAACGAAAATTCGTATTTCCTCTGAATCCAAAACCCGAACCGAATTGGATTTCGTATCTGAAACCCGAGTTCTGAAATAACAAAATAACCGAACCAAAGTTTTCCACAGCTTCCTTTTCTACTCTCCACTCTATCCAAAACTAAAAAAAGTTTTGGCTTCAGTTGCACTTTAATGGCAGTGGAAGAGCTAAAGTTACCAGAACAGGAGTAGAGTAGAATTCTTGCAATAGGGACAGTGACATCTGTTTATGAAATTCCCCTCAGATTAAATGGATTTCCCCATCAGTTCATGGTGTGTCCCTGGCACTGGAAGTGAATTTGCCCCAATGGGACTCAAACAACAATGGTCAGCAACAAGTTAATTCTGCGCTCGGAGCACCCATCCCCCAAATTTAGGCCCTATTAACATAAAATGAAAACCCACCAAAAATACGTTTCCTATGGAAGGGACAGCAGATAAAAATGAGCACTGCCCTTATATCAACCACAGACTAAAATTAGAGATAGAAATTAGTCAGTGGTTGTTGCTGTCATCGCTGATGGATGTAAAACTGACCTGCTGCTGGGCAATTTCTATCAAACCCAATGCTAAGAAAGCGGCAGCATATAATGAGCACTACCCCCATATCAACCACAAACTAAGATTAAAGATGGTGGAAAAAGACCCCAATAATAAATACAAAAAAAAGGCTATCAAAGGGATTAATAGCCCAAATAGAAAGCAATCGGAATTAAGCACTAACTCTTATCTCTCCCTAAATTACTGTAGAGCAAGGTAAAGTACTTCAAGCATACCATACCTTCTGAAGGAACCTGGATGTCCACGCACTGCCGGAGCTTCGCACTAACCGACCCGCTAAAAGGCAACGTTTCAGTGGATGGGCCCTAATGGAAATGTTACATTTAAGAAGGAAGAAATTCATTTGTTTTCTATATATCACAATCCCAACAGCTCCTCATTTTAAGACAATATCCTGTTTTTAAGTGATGCAGAAGATCTCACGGAAGTCTTTCTTCTGCAAAACACTCAATACTTGTATGTTTGTTTGTCGTAGAAAGATTCATGGTAACATTTATAATATCAGGTGTTCCATTTTGAAAGGGCTGTACGGATAATTACCATTATTACTGCTAATGCTGATTTGAACTAATTATTTTGTTCACTTAATAATTGTTGTGTCAAAGGAAGATTATCCTTAATGACTTTCTATAGCAATGTAAATGGATGTAATTGAAGGGCTAATAGTTCTTTTAGTAGCCTGGAAAAGCATCTCTGTCGTAACATCGAATACACATGTTCTAAACTGTTTTTGCTTTTACCATCCATTGAAGCTTGTGATAAAGCATCTATGATCTGTTCCTGCATTATGTCTGTTTGCTTTTTTTTGGGTATAAATAATGACAAAGAGTATGTTTTAAAGACATTACCTAAATTGCTTACAAACTTTTAAAAGCCTGTGTATGTTATGACTTATCTGTTCTTGCTAATGCTTTAACCTTTAGTTAAGAAATTAGATTACATCATAAGTACAAGGAACTGAAAACAACAATCAAATAGAAACCACAATGACCACATGAGCATTATAACTGGACCACAGAGCAATGGAAGAAGTTGGCTTGGCTCATGAATCATGTTTTCTTTTACATCATGTGGATAGCCAGGTGCTTGTGTGTCGCTTACCAGGGGTAGAGATGGCATCAGGATGCACTATGGGAAGAAGACAAGATGGCAGATCCAGTGTGATGCTTTGGGCAGTGTTCTTCTGGGAAACCTTCAGTCCTGTTATTCATATGGATGTTACCTTGACACATACCACTTACCTAAACATTTTGCTGACCAAGTACACCACTTCATGGAAACACTATTTCCTGAAGGCAGTGGCATCTTTAAGCAGGATAATGCACCCTGCCACACTGAAAAATGGTTCAAGAATGACTTGAGGAACTCAACGAGTTTGAAGTGTTGACTTGGCCTCCAAAGTCTCCAGATCTCAATCTAATTGAGCATCTGTGGGATGTGCTGGAAAAACAAGTCCGATCCATGGAGGCTACCCCTTGCAACAAACAGGACGGCTTGGTGCTAGATATCACATCATACCTTCTGTGGTCTAGTGGAGTCCATGCCTCGATGGGTCAGGGCTGTTTTGGCGGCAAAAGGGTGGGTAATCATAATGTTACCGATGGCTGATCGGTAAATGTATTAATTAGAAACCTGTTAGAAAACCATACATATTAGCCCACCTGTGAGTCTATAAAGGGACTTGAAAGACATGCTTTATCAGGGGGCCTGTAGTTGACCACCACTCTTTGTGGTTTATTTATAAAAGTTCTGCCTGGCATATAGCTGGGCAGATGCTGTTTGCATGGCACAAGCACCCCTAGATGGCACTGACTAGTATTCAAAATTCTTATATTTGTCAGCACCATCTAGGGGTGCTAGTTCCATGTGAAAAGCCTCCGTCTGGCTATATGCCAGGCAGACTTTTTATGAATGGGCCCCATAATAACAGAACAATTAAAGGGGAGGGAACATCCTATGAATGTGCTGGTTAACCATTTTGATGAAATTTAGTAAAACAGCATGATTGTCATAACAAGACAGCACAACTTACCTCAACAATATTGTAATCTGCAGGAAACACTTTGAAAACGCAGCATGGGCACTTTTTATTTTTTCCAGATTTTACAAAGTAAAGACACATCTTTTTATTTCAGGCCATTTCATGGTTAGTAAAAGGAAGAGACAAGTAATTGTGTAAGATTCTCTATGTGGCATACAGCAAATGACAGCTACCGCAATTAAAATGGTATTGTAGAGTAGCATAAGAACAAAGGATAAAATGGAACATTTTACTATAATATTCTCAGTGATTATGTCTAACTTGAAACTTTACGAACCAGGAATGTGGCAGCTCTAATTTCCATATATTTTCCATATTTAAACATTTCCTGTCTAAATATCTCCACTTACATTATAGCAAGAGAATCGTGGATGAAAAAAAAATAGCTGTATGTCTTTAAAGTAAACCTATAACTTTATTAAAACTATAACATGGTGACTGTAACTGTGTGAAATTACATCCCCGGGTGCCTGAATGTCCTGTCAGAGTTTCTGCAGTAACCAACTTTTTATCACCTGTTCTGCCCACCTATTCTAAACCTCACTGTTGGTTGGGGGGTACTCTTTATAAAAATATATCAATACTATGGCTCAGGGGGTAGGAGTTAAAAAAAAGCTGATTAAAATGAAAAAAATGTTCTGGCCAGCTGAGGTCAAAAGTGGAGCGCAGGGCCTGCTAGTGAAAGGGTTACAAAATTTGAGATATTGCTGATTGATTAATGGACTGATTGATTAATTCATTACAGTGCACAGGTAAGCATAAAGGACATACAATTCTGGCAGATATTATAAAAAAATATTAATTGAATTTGATATTAAAATAGTGGAAGACCTGGGGGAGATAAAGGGCATTAGCATAAAGATTATATAGCTGGTAATCACTCTGTCTATTATCACTCTTTTTTCCAGGTTCTTAAACGGTTCATTTTATTCTTTCAGCAGTGAATGCTTCTGAATGCTTCCTTTTCCTACCTGGCTTGGCATTACTGACTTAAAGGAGAACTATGAGGCGAGTGAATTACACTCATCCCCATAGTTAGAGCTGATATGTGACATTTAAACTGTGGGTTTATGAGATTTGCAAATCATTGGATTCAGTTTTTTATGTAGATTTTACACAGCGTCCCGACTTTTTGAAATTGGGGTTGTATATATGCTCTGGCAAACAGTGACAGAGGAAGCAGAGGAAGTAACTCTTCAACTTATCTCGACATCACACTTGTTTTTCTCCTCCATCTCTGGGCCAGGGAAGCAGGGGAGGAGATATTTAACATATTTTACACCAACGGACAGTTAGGTGCTTTTATCACACCATATTGGTGGCTATTGGTAGTCCTTTTAATGCCCACTACTCACTGTGCTGCGATAACAAGCGAAATACATCTCCACTCCTCGCCGTAGCTACATAAACTGCTCCACGAATTAGATAAATTGCGGTAATCATTAATGTTACTGATATTATTATTATTTTTTAATAACCTGACACCTTTCTTGTGATCTTTGATGATATATTACTTCACATTACATGCATCTAGAGAGGCGAGTGAGGGTTTGTTAAAGCTTTAAAGCTCTTTTACTGATTGTTAAGAATATCTAACAACCATAGGCTTAAGTTTATAATCCGTAGTCATGTGTCCATAGTATGGGCACAGGTGCACTTTGAATATTGAACTATATATTCAATATTTTTTTTTAATAAGTTATAAATAATATACTTATATTTATTATATTTGAATCTTACCTGGTTTGCTATTTCCAACCCCTCTACTCACAAACGCAATAAAAATTGCTGTAGGTTTTTAGCCTAACCATTTGCTACACAATTTCAATTCGCTTCCTTCATCTTGCTGAAACTCAATTACCCCATGCCTATCAGCTGGAAACACAATTGCGCCAGGCGGGAGATTTTGTTCATAGCAGTGATTTTATCCCACAGGAGTCAGAGCAAACATTCAGTAGAGGCAGGGAGCATTCACACTCATCTAGCATCAATAAAGAGGCATTCCCACTTGGATGTGAACACTCTAGGAGACCACAGGATTATCTGAGGTCCGCATAATGCATCTAGTATTTAAAATGGGATTCTCTGTTATCCACCCAGACATACAATTACTGCTATGTGTCATTCTGTGGGCAGAGGCTGATTGTTCTAACCTGACGCATGTCACTTTCATCAGCTGTGAGCAATCAGCGATCTCCGTAAAGCTGGTTAACAATATAAATCACGCAATGAAACACAATAGACTTCTATACAATTCCTTACAATAGCGTAATCACAAGACCATGTGGGGTTGATTTTGCAAAACTAGAGCAAAGCCATCTGAAATTTTTTTTAAAACTCAGCTGTGCAATCGATCAGATTCCTTGGGGTTTTGCCATTGAATGAAAGATCAAATCTGATTGGTTGCTAACACTAACACTTTCCTGCTCAACTTTTGATCGAACAGCCAAACTTTAAGGAAACTATTAGATCTATCGATAGGAGAAAATGTACCCTCCTTGTTGCCTTGTCCCAAAAAAAGTAATGCGACTATTGAAAATATCCAGAATTCAGTTTTATTCCACTGTAGAGAGGAAAAATAGCAAGCAGCTCTTCAATTTATAATCAACTAAAATAGGAGGGGCAGTTTACTACAAAAGCATCAACTGAATAAAGCTGCCCACACCCCTTACGAATATCGCAATTTGCATATGCGATCACGTTTTCGTCCGATATTCGTAAGGTTAATGGGTAGTGTACAACCACAAATACTGTACAATCGATTGACTTTTGACTAACCAGCAGGTTAGAAAACTTCGGTCGATCGTACGATTTTCGCAAGGTTGGTGGCGTTTCCGTACGTCAAAATTCGTACGATATTCACTGCACATGCGCAGACAAAAATATGTGTGGTCGATTACCGCAATTCGTCCAGGTGCTTTTCTGTTAATTACTGCTGATCCAACCTTGCGACAGGATGAGGACGCCGTAAGAAAATCGTACGACGGTTCGATCATCGGATGAAAAGTTTTAAGATCTCCAGCACTGAGACTTGTCAATTAGTAAAGACACCTAGTTTCAACCGCTTTCTAGGATATAAAAAAAAATCTCAAATCATAGTTGTGCATATTTATAAGTACAGTCATGTGAAAAAGAAAGTACACCCTCTTGAAATTCTATTGTTTTAAGTATCAGGACATAATAAAAATGATTTGGTCCTTAGCAGGTCTTAAAATTAGGTAAATACAACCTCAAATGAACAACAACACATGACATATTACACCGTGTCATTATTTATTTTACAAACATAAAGCCAAAATGGAGAAGCCGTGTGGAAAAAAAAGTACTCATTATGATTTAATAGCTTGTAGAACCACATTTAGCAGAGATAACTTGAAGTAATTGATTTCTCTATGACTTTATCTGTATCTCACAGGAATTTTGGCCCACTTTTCCCTACAACATTGAGGTTTGCAGGCATTTGTTTATGCACAGCTCTCTTAAGGTCTTGCCACAGCATTTCAGTTGGGTTGAGGTATGGCCTTTGAAGGGGCCATTGCAGCTCCTTGATTTTTTCTTTTTCAGCTATTCTGCTGTAGATTTGCTGGTGAGATTGGGATCAATGTCCTGTTGCATGACTCAATTTTGGCCATGTTTAGCTGTCGGACAGATGGCCTCACATTTCATTCAAGAATACTGTACGTTGGTATACAGAGGAGTTCATGGTTGACTCAATGACGAAAAGGTGCCCAGGATCTGTGGCTGGGAAAACAAGCCCAAATCATCACCACTCCACCAGCATGCTTGACAGGGGTTTGAGGTGTTTGTGCTGATAATGTCGTGTTTGGTTTTTGCCGAACGTGGTGCTGTGCATTATGGCCCATTCCTAGACACTTAAACCAATTAACTAAAACTAAAGACCCTTTACAGGGCTTTATCAAAGTATGTAAACAGAACAAGAGGCAATCAGTTCATTAATACATGGCTGTAAAATAGCGCATGGGGCATGCACAGCAATGCAAATGAAATAAAATTCAAAATTCTTTATCTCTATGCTTGTAATGGGTTAGTGAGTCAAAGTATTATCCAAGAGGGTAAACATGACAGGCAAGCAAACAGCATTTCGCAAACTCCTACCCGTGATTATGGGGAAATGGTTCCCTAGTCTGCAAAATTTCTCTTAACTATAGGAATATCAGCTACAATTTATATATTTCTTTTCTATAATGGCCAAATGTTTCTGAAGTGCTTTGTTTAATTCCTGCCCCCACTACCCCTACCGTTAGCGTCTCTGGTGAAGACTAGGCAGTCTTTACTCACTTACCCTTAGTGAGAACCTGTTATCTTCAGTTGCTGACATCACTTTACCAATGATAGTAATGCTATTTCAAGTTGCTAAGCCTACTAGATTTTTTTTCTTGTGCTGTATCGCAGGCTGTACTGATTCTTTGGCCTTATTAGAAATGTTTTACTCTCACAATATGCCCTATAAATGCATTGCTACAATAGCTGTCAATGATATGCTCACGGGTTACTAAGGCTAAATCTCCAGAGCTGATGGAAGCAGAGGATCCAGCTCAATGCATTCTGTCAGACCTGTTGTTTGGGTGGCACAACCTTTTCTAGTCCGCGGAGACTTAGCCTTGGAGATAAGCTGAGCTGTGCTAAAGAAAGGAAAGAGAGGGAAGAAAATGTGTTCATATAGTTTTATACACTAAAGAAAAAAGGCATCATGGAAACAGGCCGGTAAAGCTTAGAACCTTTATGAGGTTTTTTAAGGTTGAATTCTGGGCTAATTCCCTGCTCCCCCTTCCCACCACACCCCCCATCCCAGATAGCAACTAATTAAAAAAAAAACTGGGTGTGGAATCTTCTTTATTTTGGACTGCAGTGTGGAAGCATCCTTCTGCAGTGTGGAAGGAGTGGCAACAAGATCAGTTGATGGGCCTGGCCTTTAGCAGCACATCATGAGTCTTCACTACCAGAAGAGGTGGCATGAAGCAGGGCCGGATTTAATCCCTCTGCTGCCTCAAGTCCAGGTTCCTCCATGCTGTACATTTAGCCCTGAGGAGGGCTAAATGTAGAATAAAACTACCCGCCCAGTGCCCAGAACTGCATGTCCTGGACCTCAGGCGATAGGAATTCCACACCTCTGGGGCCAGTACTAGCTGTGCCGCCCCTCTACTCCCTGTCGTCCTGAGGCCATGGCCTCGGTGGCCTTGTGGGGAATCCGGCTCTGGCAAGGAAGGCCATGTAAGTTGTCTCAAGTAAAAAGTGGGTTTGCCATTTTGAATGGGTGAGGGCAGAAAGGGCAGGCGGAATTGGGGAAAGGTTCTTTATTCTTTACTAAAAATGGGATTTTTATCAATGTCTGTATCTCCATTTTACCCTACTTCCAATTCCAGGGAAATTTTAAAAGGGAAAGTATAGTATTTGTTTAGCACATACATATTTTAAATTACAATTAGAGTGTTCACCGTAAAGCTGAACTAAGGTATAAATATTTGGCCCATTGCAAGTTTACATATTTTAGACCTAGTAGGGCTATGGGGATTGACCTTCCGGGTCCTGTTTTGCCACTGTGCTGAGCGACTTCCCCTCTGCTGTGAAAACACAGAGGGTCGTCCAATCAGAAAACTCCCAATTTTTATTGAAAAAAATACTGGGTGTTCTTTGAATGTCCACTGTGCCGAGTGAGTGACCATCTGTGCTTTCACATCAGAGGAGAAATCACTCAGCACAGAGCAGTACCAGGAACTTGAAAATTGCTGTAGCTTCAGCTACTACCATGTTTTACAGGATCCCTGTGGCTCTACCAGGTATAATTTATATATAAGCGTGGGAGACGGGAGGCTACACTTGTTGGTGGATCTAGGAATCAGGTGGGTATTAGAAATGTTTTTATTTTATTTTATGTTCTATTCTTAGTTCTATAATGTCATTGTAGTACTTTCAGGTGGACAGTAATGAATACATATCAGCTAGGGAACTACAAGTCCCAGCATGCCCTCATTGCCCCTGTACAACAACCAGATATTGCCGTTCCCTGGGTGATATGTGTGTGGGGGGGGTGTACAGGGACAATGATGGCATGCTTGGACTTGTAGTTCCTTAGCTGATATATATGTGTGGGGGTGGGGGGTACAGTTCTAGTGGATGTTTATATAATATGGTGGGGGGGGCAAAAAAAATGTTCTGCCCCGGGCGCCCATAACTCTGGTTACGCCACTGGCCAGTTCACACCACAAAATGCTGCAAGCACTATTTTTGCAGATCGCACTGGAACGGAACGCAGGCACTAATGTGCCACACGTTCAGGTGCGGGAGATCGCACTGCGGATGAAACGCAGGGAGCCTGGCGGAGTGCAATACAGTGCGTTCCAGAGCCCACTGCTCTGAAACACACTGTTTGTGATGTGAACCAGCCCTGAATTGGTGCTGACACTGTCCTTACTACTGCAGGGCGGCTACTTTTTTATTTGAGGTGGGGCCCACTGCAAGGGTTAATACAAATTTTGTCCTGAATTCTGTGTTAAGAAACGTTGAGGAAAATATCAGCCACCAAGACGGCGCATTGTTTTCAGTGTGTCATCTGACTCTGATTTGCATTGTGAAAAGGATCAGTAAAGCAGAATCATTGTGTAGCACCACAATGTAGGAATTAGAGCCTGCATATGTAAAAGGAAAATATGGCTGTCCCTATGTACATGTGCAGTATACATACAAACTATAAATGGAAAACAAATGTTTTTCATGTTAACACACGGTGCTATTACTGTATTATTTATATCAAGTTGATAATGTTTATGTGTATATTAAAGAAAATTACAAACCTATACCTTTCCTTTTATTGCAGTTGGTCTTTACACAAAGGATTGTCCTCTGCAGTGATACTGTATGTGAAATCCACTCTCTGGAGAGGATTTAAAAGCCCATTCAGTGTTCTTTATGTATGAATCATTCATCCTACTTATGTTTTTCCCTAGCCTCATGCAAATAATTAGTTTGTTTCAGATGTTTTAGAGCACCTGTTGTGATTCTCTCCTTTTAATAGATGAGCCAATCTAGAAGTCACACCCAGATATGATTAGAGCACTCAGTGAAAACTGAATAAAATCAATAAGAACAGTTATACAAAGCAAAGACACAAAACTGCTCTACGTGTTCATTGATTGCTTTCTGCCGCTTCTCCATGAATTATATGGAATCATTTGCAGTATGATTCAGTGACCTCTGGGGGTCATGCAATAAAATAATTTTAGATTTTGCTTCTAGTTACACTTGCACCAGGGGCTTTCCATCATGAGGATTTGTGAAATTGTATTTTCTGCATGACAAATCATAGAAGTGATAATAGTTATGTCGTATAGCAGGGAGAAAATCTTACAGAATCTTGAAAGCGGCATGAAGGGTTGTAAGTTGATGGCTGTCTAACGTTAATGTGATGGATAATCGATAATTCTCCAAAACTATTGGCTGTGCTGATTTTGTTTGGAACATATGTATTCTGATACAGAAAGGATAACACTTGGAAAAATGTTCGTTTGGGGTGACTACGGTATGATCATTTAGCAAGGGGTTGTTTGGATTGGACATCAACTCATTTTAAATTTTATATTTATGGAGGGGTTATTAAAGCAGTATTTCGGGTGCTACCCTTGACCCTATGGAAGTGAATGCTATATTTACAATATGGCGGTTGTGCCTAAGGGGGTTAGCTCCATGCCTCAAAATGTACAAACTGTGATAACTTTTACTAGATGTGTTTCTTGGTCACCTGTAGACATTTGTGAACACAGACAGCTTTCTGCTGCCTGAGCCTGCATCCCTGGAGGGGGCATGCCAGAGCATTGAAGTCAATGGCACTGCAGCCACGCCACCCCACCCCACCCGCAGTGCGATCGGACTCGTGGCAAAACATTCCCTGCGTTCCGTTCCACTGCAAATGCAGAAAATGCGGCTTGCTCTATTTTTTGCATTTGAGGTGGAACGGAATGCAGGCAATGTTTTGCCACGCGTCCGATCACACTGCGGGCGGGGCGGCGTGGAAGCGGTGCCATTGACTTCAATGCACCACCTTGCCCCCTGCCGTCCCAGAACCCAGGGGGAAGTTTTGTGAGGGATTGTGGTACGTTCCAGCAGCTGCCGCTCTGGAATGCACCGCAATTGGTGTGAAGAAGCCCTATTGCTCTCATTCATGTAATCTTGAGCTCATTCAATAAAGAATTGCCAAAAAAACTCCAAAAAAACAGGGTGTACCCATGACACTGGTTTTGCAGAGCATTCTATGTTTTCTAAAGACAAAGTACAGCAGCAGTTTTTCCTTTTTTGGCTGTCTCTCTCTTACTAAAACTCCGTGTGTAGTCAGGTGGTAGGAGGGTTTAGTCATGCCTCTGTTTCTTTTAGCTGCTTATGGAAGAAATTAATGCCAGGCTGGTAAACATATGAAAAAGAGCCTACTACAGTTCCACCTTATGGCTAGAAAAAGTAAATATAAACAATGTAATACATTAAGAAAACATGCAAAACCTTATCATTATTTGTATTAATCTTCCACTGTTTTTTCATACCTTTTGTTGCAACGTTTGAATAAAAACTCTTAAATGTACTTGCATTTAGGTTTGTGTTGCTTCTGTATTCTGTGCATTGTATACACGGGCTGCAATTTGACAGTGTACCTGGGGAGAGATGTCTAGCATGATTTACATCCTGTAATTAGGAATAAATGGGTCCTGACACGCTCTGTAATTTTCAGCCTCTGCTAGAATTGTCGTTTCTAATTCCCTCTATCTCAGTTTGCAGCAGACGCTATCATTTTCTGACTAAATAAACTTCATTGTGTAGCAAAAAAAAGACATAATGGAAATGTTATCCCCCCAGGAATAGTCAGTACCAATAGGATGGGGTATCTTAGATATAAGAAAAATACACAAAAAGGACACAGAGAGATCAAACTCAATTTATTCCATGTTTTTAAGGCTGTATCCGAAAGTTGGTAAGATATTTTAGTGTGTATAAACTTGGAAAATGCAATTTAAAGGATTGAGATGTTGTGTGAAAAAGAGAGGGTCGTTATTTCTTTACAGAGACTAAATCTGATTGGCTATCATGTGTAACAGCTCCAGGTTAGTGCTGGGGTATCTTCTCATGAGATTTGGGATTCAGAATATTTCCTGTTTGTGGACTGTGTATTTAAAAGCAAAGTCTGCTTTAACGGCAGACAATAATTTTATGTTGGTTATACAGTATATGGTATGGTATAATATACAGTATATGGTATATCAAACATTCCCGAAAGATCTGTGAGGCCTCATTCACACTGCACTAACTGGGGGGCATACATGTCTGTGTGGCGTGCACGCCCGTGTCCCTTCCCAGATCCTGTCTGCGTCCGAGCACGGACACCCAGAACCGCACGGATGTGCAGTTCATGTGTACGTAAGACAGCGCACAGCCGTGTCCTCCCACAGGGAAGAACGGCCTGCTACACGCAGCACCTGTCCCTCCCAGCAATGGCCCGATACGGGCGTACACGCCGCACGGACGTGCAAGCCACTAGTTAGCAGAGTGTCAATGAGCCCTAAGAGCTCATAACTCAGAAATGGTCACTTTGTAGCCTTCTGCACTAAAACTCACAAGGACACTACCAGTAACTACATCATTAACCACCCTGCCTCAAATTAGTTAGACCATGGTGGTGCCAGGTGCCTAGAAGTTTTGTAGCGCTGATAGCATTGAGTACAGGTGGAACAATTACTGCCAGATTCTTGGAAAACTGATGGAACTAATTGTTCAAGAAGAGCAAGAAAACATCTTCTAGAGTCACTGAGACTTCACCTTGACCTCAAATTCTGTTAGTACGGCACAGTAGGATGCTGGATGTAGGTTTCAATATTAGCATTCTGAACTTTAGAAAATGGCACAGTAACACTTTATTTGCTTTGCATACTGGGTTTGAGTCCCGATATTTGTTCTATGGACACTATACAGTAATACTTCCCTTTCTGAATGATGGGTATAATTCTCAGAATGTTTTCATTCTCAGTATGTATGGACTTTGCATTGTACAACTTTTGTGTCCTTCAGTATAGGTGTAATTATGTCCCTATCTTTTACCATGCACATTGTGATAATGTAATAATCTGTCAAATGCAATGCCCATTGTTGGCACACCATGCTTTGTGCACGGATTCTTTGTCATCCAATACTACAATTCTTCCAAGTTGACATCTCTGGATTGTGGAGTCCCACCTCATTAGCTTTACATTTAAATCTGGCCACATAAAGTACAATATTATTGTAACATGGAAAAAATAAATGTACAATGTCCTTTAGAATCACCAACAACTGTGCAGTGAAAGGGCCTACCTAAATAATTTAATGATATAGGTCCTCACACTTCTTAGTTGTTTACCAAACTAAAGGAGTTTGTACAGTCAGACTGAATGTATTTGGCCAGAATAACACATCCATTATGACAGACCGGCAGGACCCATTTCAGAAATAATGTTTGCTTTACAGTAAGGGAAGACATTTGTTGACTGATTTAGGGTAATCCTATTTTTTAACCAGGATATTCTCCAGGAGAACTGTGTTTTTATATACTGTATATATATATCTTCCTACTACAGAGTCTTTCTTGAGTTTTTGTGAAGGGTAGTATAATAAAAAGGCTGGTTGCGATTGTAACAACAAGTGATCAACCTTGGAACACTTTGATATATTGGGCCCTTGTATTGAGAATCTTAAAGGAGAACTATGAGATGAGTGATTTCCACTCACCTCATAGTTCTAGCCGATGGTTGCCCAGGATTATAATGTCTTGTGCTGAATTGTAACATCTTCTGGCATTAATTATAATTCAGCAAAACAAATACAATGAAGGAGCCATATGTGTTAATCAGAGCCAAAAAGCCTGCATATCATAGTGGTGGACCAACAGGAAAATAGAACAGGTCAGTGCTACCAGCAAGTGAAAAAACCTGTGTAGCCTTGCAGCTGACTCTTTAAGCTGTACAGGAAGAACATCTGGCTGAAGTTTGTTTCTCCCTCCCTGCTGGTTTCTTTGCTGCTGCAAAGAGACTGCGCATAGTGCCTTCCAGGGAGCTACTGCAGGTGCTGTGCAGGATGGATGTTGAAGACTTAAAGGGAGATAGACCACTGTTGAGGATTCTAGGTACCATCTGGAGTGGTGGGAGGCCTGTTGGCCATTTGTACCGTACTGTACTGACTCTGTTGCTGTATACTGCACTTAAACTTGTTGCCTCTGGAGAGTTGGCCATGCATCTTCAACCTTTTGCCCTTTGGATGGTACAAGTACCCACGTCCTCTTACTTGCCAGTGATTTAGATTTTTTTTATATACTTTTATTTATACTTGTTTTAGATGTGTTCTGGCCAGTCACTTGACATTACGTGTACTCTTTCTTTTCACCTTTGGCACTGTGTATTCCTCCATGATTGCAGAAAGCATTGCTAATTTGATGACATTAACACTGTTCTTTGCACCATAGCACTGTTAGTGCAGAGTACTGTGGTGACACCTCCTTTGGTCCACGATGCCTTGCACTCATTGTAATTTGGTTGAATCATGCTGCTTGTCATACAGCCTGGAAGAGGAATAATGCAAGATCAGAGAGCACTCTGGGGGACAATGCTGGGGAGTAGGTGAGTATTGCAATGACAGCTCCATTCTTTATTTTAACAAATTCTGGGCTACTGATAGCAAAAGTGAAAAAAATGGAACTGGGCTTTAATTGCTACACAGAGAATACAGGCCAGGACTGAAAATGAGACTTGGAACTTTGGCATGTTCATTTATTAAGATGCAATAGCATGTATATTTTCAGCCTTAGCATAATGCAAGGTCTGCTTTAATCATCTAATCTAAAAATACACTAAAACTTCAAAACCCACAAAACTTAAGCACATTGCTCTTTTTCATGAGCTCATTTCAGACTACATTGTATTTGCAGTATGACGGGTGCACATTAATTTGTTGACTAGCAATCTTGCTGTATAATATTTTTTGGTTCCTAAAACTGGCACATTAGTGCCTTCCCCAGGGTGATAAAATATTTTTTTGTAGTCAGATCATGTTTTCTGTAAGTTGGTTATTTTCTGTGTCCTGCTTGACACATGGGATCCCATTAACAGATAACGCCAGCACAAACAAAACAACACGGTCAGTGATTATCTTGGCGCATTGCAACAATATAAAATGTCAGTTCACATAAGGAGATAATAATGAGAGATGCATGTGGCTACAGCTTTTATTTGAGTTACCAGATTTCTCTTTGTATTAGCATTTTATTTCTCCTTATTCAAAGCTTACAATGTAACCGTGCTGGGACAATGCAGATGGAGGAGAAGCAGCTCTCTAGGGTGCAGCTTCTCCTACATGTAGGGGGCATGCCTGGTTCAAGATTTACATTGACATATCAGAAGGATTGCTTGGAAATTGATGATTGCCATGTTAATGTTGACCACCAGGTGGCACTTCAGAAAATTACAACAAACCCTGCAGTAAGAGAAAGTTTGTATTGAGAGACACAGTATATAGGAACTGCTTTTGCAGACTTCTTCTTATGAACATATCTTTCTGACTGTCATGCTGATCCATGTCCTTAAAGTGTATTTTTTCTTTGGCAGTCAAACTGTGAAAACACCTACTTTATACAGTATTTGTTACATCTTCCCATTCACATTGCATAACTTAAAAATCTTTAAGCTTTTTCATGTGGGGACATCTCTCAAACCAAATGCCATTGTTAAGTTAAACAGTGTTTACAGAAAACTAGTTTCTGCAGTCCTGTAACACAATGGGATGATAGATACTATTGTGTGTATATGTGGTCAATGTAAACTATTGGCCAAGAAAGTTCACGTGTTTAGTTGTCTTTCATTGGATCAGAGGAGTATTATGTAAACATTGGACCCAAGCTTGTCAACAATAGCCTGAGTTTTTGAAATAACTGACCATAGATGTCATTCATGGTACTGTGTTGCGATCTAGAGTTTGTAAACAGAAATGCGCCTTTCATAGAAGCTGATGTAGCAGAGGAGGCGTAAGGGTCATGCCCACGTGGATTTGGCTCCCACACTTTCCAAATAAAAAAGCCAGCAGCGCATGCTGAAATGAGAACTTCACTTCAACATTGAGCAACACTAAAGCCGCACTTCAAGAGAGAGATACTGCAAGAACAGCAAGCCATTTTCCTGAGAACTCGTAATGCCAGAAGTCCTGTTTCATAAAGATATTGCGGACCAACATTAACAGAAGCTAAGTGACTTTTAGTGTATCCTATTGCATATACTCATTTGCATGTGCTAGGAAAGGATAGGTAACCTGTGCATGTGTGTGTATGTATTTATGTATATTTGTAGCAGTCTGCATGGTTTGTTTTGTTTTCCTGTAATTTTTATATAAAGTAATTGTTATATGCAGCATTCTTGTATAGTAAAAGTCAATTAGTACAGGGTCGTAAAGGTGTAGTACAGGGTGTAATTACAGGGTCGGTTTCCGTGGGTTTAATAATTAGACATACAGCTGTAAAAAAAAAGCAAAAAGCAAAACAGTAACCAGCTACATCGGTTAATGACTGTTTCAAAGTCAAGAAACTCAATAGTAAAGAACATTTAGCCCAGTGATTCTCAACCTGTGTAACCTCAGGACCCACATTTGTCCTCGGTCATTAAGTCGTGACCCAAGTCACACTGCAATGGAACGCACAGCATTATGGTACCGCGCGCTCCGATGCAGGCGTACGCATGGTGGGTGGGAGGTGCGTTTGCGGTACCATACAACGCAACACACCTCCTGCACCAGAATGCACGGTAGGTTCGGTTGTATGGTACAGTGCATTAATCGCACCGTACTAAGTGATTAACACACTGTACTAGTGTGAACGGGCCCTCAAAAACACTGACATACATACACAACCATGGTCACAATTACACACACTCACACTACAAAATGTTTTATTTTTTTAAGCATTTTTTTAAGATCCACCCAGTCTCTCTACCTTACAAGAACTGAAGTGGTTTCTCAGCCTGGGGTCCAGAGTGGGCGGCTGTACGGTGATGGAGCTCCATCCATATGTGCATTGCTTGTACAGCTCCCTTATGTGCCCTGTAGAGATGCCGGGAGCCAGAATGGGACTTCACTCCGGTCCAGGCACCTCTACAGGACATGCGAGGGAGCTGTAAGCAATGCATGTATGGATGGAGCTCCCTCACAGCCATACCCCCAGCCCACCCCACCCCACCTCAAGCTGACACTCGATGCTTGGTGAGAGAACTGACAGTGCTGTACTAGGGGGAAGCAGAGGAGCCTCTCAACTAGAAAAGTGGGAGGCATGCAGTGACCCACTGAACATGGGGTCGCGACCCACTTTTGGGTCACGACCCACCAGTTGAGAACCAAGGATTTAGCCTAAAACAAATGTAGCGCTCACCCCCGAAGGAGCCGCTGGATGATCGGGTCTTCTGTTTCACCTCTGTGACACACCACAAGCAATGAACCCACAGCACACCAGCACACCTTGTGAAGTTTTATAACAGATTTAATGACTATGGAATAGAACAAACACTTAACGGCTCCCCAATCACATGTAATACAACCAATAACAGGATAAGGCAATCTGACACGCAGCAGCAATCTATTGCATGCAGGAAAGCCTGCAATGTCAGAATGTCTCAGATAATACACTTAGATTTAATGCAATCAACATTAATATCTTTACTTAAAAGTATCTATCCCCCGCTAAACTACTGGCCAGTAGTATTGTCCTAGGCTAGCCAACGTTGGGGCCCTTGCTGTATAGCAGATGTGAACAATAAACAGGGTGTCACTGCGGCCAAAGGCCTCTCACCACTCCTCAGATCAAATGGGAAGAGATGAAGTCTGCTGGTGGAAGCTGGGTGTCCTCTCTCTCTCTAGTCGACTCTGGGAGGAAGGTGAAGTCATCTGGGTCCCTTGTAAGAAGTTTTCACTCATTCAGGAGACTGGCAGTCATCTCGGTCGTCTCCATCTGGCTACTCCCTCTCAACTGGGCTGGCTGGATCACCCCGGTGGCTGGTTCGGCCGTGCGGCTAGGCCTCGACATCACCGGTCCTCACTTCAGACACTCAGCGGGTCCTCCTGATTCAGCAACTCAGGTCAGTCTCTCAGTACACCGCTGCACAGAGCCTGTGTGTCCCTGTATGTCAGCGGTGACCACATAGCTCTATTGCACACAGTCTTAACCCAAACAGGGTAACACAGGTCTGTCCTCTTCAGATGGCTGTCCCAGACTGAGGCTGCTCCGCAGAGGCAACCCATAAACCTCCTGTTTCCTTCCCCACAGCCTCCTGGGAAACGCAGTTCTGTCCTCTTCAGTAGAAATGTATCCATATATCTGCTCTGTACTACAATCTCCACAATCTGTGCTCTCTGGCCCCACCTGCAGCTGCAATATCTTTCCTCTTAAATAACCTGACACCACAATAGGGCTACATTCTCCCCCTACTTAAAGTCTTTGGGTCCCTCAGCATATTTTCTCTATGCTTCTCGGGAAGGAACAACTGCTGCTTCTCTTCTAAGCCATCCGAGGGGTCCCTTCGGTAGACCACCCCGTCTAGCAGTTTTAACCGTTCCCACTCTTTGTGGACCAGACGAGCCTCTTTTGGTGAATCAGTTAACAGAAGCCCTCTTTGACCCGCTTTCATTGCTCTTAGGGTTAACCCAGTCAAAGGATCCTCAGCCTGATCTACTCTCAGGTCCTTCTTAGTGAAGGTAGGCAGGCCCTCACTCCTCATCTGTGTAGGGTT
>NW_017306968.1:596666-598952 GCF_000935625.1 Nanorana parkeri
GGGAAGAGATGAAGTCTGCTGGTGGAAGCTGGGTGTCCTCTATCTCTCTTGTCGACTCTGGGAGGAAGGTGAAGTCATCTGCGTCCCTTGTAAGAAGTTTTCACTCATTCAGGAGACTGGCAGTCATCTCAGATATGTCCTCTTCGGTAGAAATGTATCCATATATCTGCTCTGTACTACAATCTCCACAATCTGTGCTCTCTGGCTCCACCTGCAGCTGCAATATCTTTCCTCTTAAAGAACCTGACACCACAATAGGGCTACACAAACTTTTTGTAAACTAGTGATCTTGCCTAAAATATTCGGGTCCATCAAAAATCGCCTGGAGGTATGGATCTGCATGCAGCCGGCTATGAGATTAAACTCCAAACCTGGAGATATATTCAGTGCAAAGGGTCTGGTTTGATGCCTACCAGAACTGATTACCGCTATTTTTATCTGCAGAGGTCCACAGCACAAAATGCATTCATTCATCTGTTTAAAGCTCACTTCAGACACCATTGGAATAACATTTATGTGGTTATAAGATACAAACTCTGGAACAAACTTGGCAAAAAAGACATCAATAAATAGCTGTGTGTAAAAAATGTGTTATGTATATCCTCTCTTTTGTCCTGGTGACCAATGACAGTGGAACAAAATTTACTGGGAAATCCAAAGTCTTACTTATTGTTATCCCCAGATCAGGAGTGTGGGGTGTATTCTTTAAATGGGGACACCTTCTCCAAATGTTCCCATCAGGACCTCCTTTTCCAAGAAGAAAGTTCTCATAATTTTGTAGAGATTTTCTTGTTGTGTCTGCAGTAGTGGTCATGAAGAATGCCCCCTTACATTGAAGGTCAGGGGAAGAAAGAATGTCCCCTTACATTGATGGTCAGTGGAAGGAAGAATGCCACCTTACATTGCAGGTCAGGGGAAGAAAGAATGTCCCCTTACATTGATGGTCAGTGGAAGAAAGAATGCCCCCTTACATTGATGGTCAGTGGAAGGAAGAATGCTACCTTACATTGATGGTCAGTGGAAGAAAGAATGACCCCTTACATTGGTGGCTTTACATTTGTGGTCATGGGATGAAGAAAGCTCTCTTACATTGGTGGTTAGCAGAAGGAAGAAAACCCTCTTACATTGATGGTCAGTGCGAGGAAGAATGCCCCTTTAAAATGGTGGTGAGTGGAAGGAAGAATGCTCCCTTATATTTGTGGTCAGTGGGAGGAAAAATAACGTTTATGCTGTTTTACCTGAGAAAGAGAAAAGAGGAGATGCTACTTCACTAATCCTGCCACTGGCTCTGCTGAATGATGATAGTTATAGCCCCCCATCCTGTGATAGTGAAGAAGAAGCATCAAAACACAGCTCATTCCCCAACCCTACTCTCCTTTTGTTCTTTCCCGCCCCTAGTCCTCCCCACCTTCTCTATCTCTATCATCTCTTCCTTTAACGTTTCCTGTTCCTACCCCCCTCCATGTCAGTGCTGATTGACGTGCTCCTTCCCAACTCAGCGCTTTCCCCAACCCTACTCCCCTTTTGTTCTTTCCGACCCCTGGTCCTCCCCACCTTCTCTATCTCTATCATCTCTTCCTTTAACGTTTCCTGTTCCTACCCCCCTCCATGTCAGTGCTGATTGACGTGCTCCTTCCCATCTGGACCGATTGTCCTGTTATAGGGGGACGTCAGCCTTCTCGATCTCATCTTAGTTACCTAGTTAGATATGTCCTCCCTACAATGCTCCTTTGCATCATATTATGTGTCTTACGCACTAGAACTAAGCACTACTGTTCCTTTTACGCTCACATGTTGTTCTTCAGTACCAGTTATACTGCTCATGTAATTCATTTTGCAGGACCCTGCCCAATGGTGTAGCTGTGTATTTTCTTTTTGTATTCCTTGTTGCAGGGCTTGCATGCCCTAACTTTATTAATTTTGTATTTTTCTTTATAAAAATATGAGAAAACCAAATAAAACCTTTGTGAAAGAATATTCAGTATGAATCACTGACAGCAGATCAATGGTGAAGTATCCCCTCTAAGGGTAACCAGTCCGTCATATCTTATTAGTAGAATGATAAAATTGGGGAGTAAAGAAGGCCCATGATAAGTATCTCTAATTTATGTTTCATAAACTCTCGGCAGTGCTGTATAATTCATTATTGATAAATAATCACACTGGAAAAGCGCATGAACCCGAGATTTGTTGCAATTTTCATCGCATGGGTGTGTTGCTGCACCGGAAATTCCTACACCAACATTGAAGATAGCACACTATAGATATATGGATATATATATATAT
>NW_017306968.1:599996-606460 GCF_000935625.1 Nanorana parkeri
GATATATATATATATATGTATATATATATATATATATATATATGGATATATATGTATATATGTATATATTGCATGGCCTGCGGACCCAGTTTGTGTATATACCGTACATATAAATCAATGCGTGGACTGGGTCTGCAGGCTATGCATTTCTCTCTCTCTCTCTCTTGTGTGCTGTTTTTGATGTTGGTGTAGGAGTTTTTGGTGTGGTGTCAGATTTGTGTGATGAGGATTGCGAAAAATCTTGGTTAATGTTTTCAGGGCAATTGTTTATTAATAACATCTTTGGGGGCAAATGCTCCCAACCCTGTCCTGACAAAGGTTCCAAATCTTTCCCATATTATACTGAAAAAGCAGTGTTTTGCTGCAGTCTGTACCACCCATTGGAGAATTTCCACATCATTTCCTGAGAAAGAAATACAAGAGAATCTCTCCAATGGTTTTGCCACCAGCATGTAAAAGACCAATAGGGGTTGTATCACTAACCTACTCTGTCCAAAACTAAAAAAAAAAGGATGAAGTCAGATTTCATTAACCCAGTTTGTTGGCTTTCTCAATAAATCCATGCAAGGCTTTGGTAGAGCTGAAGAGGTAATCCAATTCTTTCTGTATGCTAATCATATCTGAAAATGAAAGCGTAAATGATCAGACTGGAACATTTTCATCAGCTTTCATTGTGGTTGGGGTGTGCATGGTATATTAAAATGTTCTTAAATTAATTAAATTCTTATTGTTACATGTTTGTTGTAACCGATCCTGATGTTGAACATAATCTGGACTTAATTAATTAAAATTGTTAATGTCTGTGGCATTTTGATATATGTGATCACAAATTTGGACCAAAGCTAAATAAATTTAAAAAAAAACACAGCTCTTTTCTCTGTCACTCTTACTTCTCCTTCTATCAGCATGCTTTTTGTTATTACATCAACTTTGTGCTGCTGCTTTCTCTCCTACTCTGGGTTTTTTTTGTTCAGGGACTGCAAGAGGCTGGCACTAAGTTAAACTAAGGTAGTTACACTGTTTGCGTTAACAAAATAAATATATTAATGAATATAACATTGCATTAATTTGTGTCTTTTATATCAGTGTATCTAAAGCCATTTTTAAAATTTTGGATAGGGTACAGTTTTTATTGCTGTCTGAGTCATTGGGGGATTCACCCTCTCTAGGAAATCTTCTGATGGGAACACTTGTCCTGGTGACAGCTGTCTAAAAGAACATTTCAATTAGCATTAACCATTTCATAGCAGAGCACATCTAGTTTCAGGAGATTTGGAATGACATCTGGTGAAGTTACCACTGTGCTGCTCACTATTCTCCTTGCTAGAAACTCTTGGCTTTACCGAGATGGCCACTGCTAGACAGAGACAAAATACAGAACAAGGCATGGTAAGTCTTGTGCAGTAGGATCACAGACAATACTTGTTGACTATTCCTTTGTCCTCTGACTGACATTTTTTTGTGCACAGCTTCCAGAGTTCAGTTCCTCTGGTTAACTTGACAATGTATAAGGTTTTTTTTGGTGCAAGGTTTTAATAAATACCCTGCTTCTATTTCTAATAATAGGCTAATGAATGGACAACAAATTGATTTTATTTTGTTTTTTATATTTTTAAAGTGTTTGTTAACTGACTTGGTGATCACATGAATGGGAACTATACTGATTGGTTAACGATTAGTAGTTAGCTGGCCAGAATGGAATGTAGATTAAACCTTGGTGATTCAATCAGAGCACATGATGAAAAGTTGTGCTTCAAATTCATTATTTAATCTAGAGATATAAGCAGCAAAATGTATATGCAGATCAAAACTTTTCTTTCAAAAGAAAAAAAAAAAAAAAGTTTACCTTGACCTTCCACCTGCCGAGTTTCCCTCTTGATCATTGCGGCCACCCGTCACATTACAGGGAGGCTCTTGCAATGTTTTCTTTATGCTGTATTTTATTTGCCCAGGCTTATGGCAGGTTTATAATGTAAAAAGGTTTTAATGTGACTTTCATGTTTTGACATATTTATGTTTTTGTAACAGAAAATTATCGAATAGTCATAGTGTATTTTACTGCATTTTTTCTTCTTCCCTAATTAAGAGAAACCTGTGCTGTAATCAATATGTTGGTAGATATTGATTCCATTGCTCAAAAATGCTAATTGCTGTTTGTTTTTATATTATTTTACATTTAAAAAATATATATTATTACGAACACAGTCTGAATATCTAAGTAGGTTGAACTTGATGTAAAAGATCACTTTTACAAAACAAGCGACGGCTTCTCCACTGTACTTTTAGCTCTGCTTGCCCAAAGCAGGGCTAACTGTAGAAAACAACTACCCACTTGGCGTCCGGAACTGCATGTCCCAGGCGTCGGGAGATAGGAATTCCACAGCCCTGCTGACCCTCTACTCCCTGCTTCCTCGAAGTCGGGCCTTGGTTGGCCTTGTGGGAAATCCTGCCCTGGTGTTACGCTAGGGGGGAAGAGGGGGCAGATAGGTGGGGGTAATTCCATTTTCCCAAATTCGCCTGGTAAAGTAGAATTAAACTTTAAATAAGCTTTGTTCATAGGTGTTAAAAAAGGCACATGATAACTTTTTAGACAAATCCCATTCCTTGTTGGCTGTGATAAATATATTTGAATTCTGAACGAAAAACACAAGTAAAGTTCATAAAAACACATAATACACATTTGCACATATTATTTAATTTTGTAATCCAAAAATACTCGCTATTGAAAATTAAAAAGTAACTTTTGACATCTGCATAGGTTTGGACAAAATAGCATGACGTAGAGGGACGTAATTGTCAGAGAAAAGTTGCCCATCTTCGTTCTGCACATTTCGTGCGCATGCACATTTGCGCTGTTCCGGTGGAAGTATTGCTTGTACTCGTGAGCCTGCGTGCAACAGTGCACACATACCCATTTAAAGTTTGGCGTCAGACGGCCTATTTAAAAAGGAGGAGCTCTGTATCTTTTCTGTGCTTATGTTCTTCAGCTTTCTGTGTCCTGCTATGTTCTTGACCTTCCTTCGGCATACTGATTCTGCACTGCTTTGCCTGCACCTTACCGACCCAGCCTGCTCTTGACCTTGCCTCTCTCTGCTGACTCCGTACCTCTCTGCTTACCTAATTGTGGCCCGGCTCGTTCCTGACTTCGGCTCTGCTCTGCTCTGCACCAGTGACCGCTTCACCCATCGCTGACATATTCTCCCAGTAAATGACCATCCTCATCATCCTTCAGACTGGTCCACCTGCATCTCCAGCTCTGGGTGTATCTACTTCATCAGGCACTCATGGCCCTCTTCCATTCATGCATCCTCTTTCTACCATTACCAGGGGTGCTGGGACAAGAAAAGCAATGGAGGCCACCCTCGTCATCTCAGGCTCTTACCAGGTACGTGACAGTAATTATACAAATATGAGGCCACCATATAAAGACAACCACAAAAGAAAGAGAAGACAACAAGAACAAGCACAAAGATGTAAGCTTTGCAAGGGCGCTGCATGAAGACAACAGGAGATGGCACAAAGATCGACAAGGGTGTTACATGATGGCTGCAAGAGTGGGCAAAAGAGAGATGATGGTGCTGCATGAAGTCCACATGTGTGGGTGCAAAGACAGACAAGGTTTTACTTGATGACTATAAAAAACAAAGGTGATGCATTAGGATGACTGGTGTGGACAGAGAGATAGACAAGGTTGCTACATGGGAACACATCAGTGAGCACAAAGTTAAACAAGGGTGTTGTAAGAGAACTACAGGAGCAGGCACAAAGATAGATAAGAGATGCATAAGAACACAGAAGCAGACACTAAGTGGGATTAAATACTGCATTAGGACCACATGACGAGGAGAGACAAGGATGCTGCATGAGGACCACAGGGGTAGGCAAAAAGAGAGACATGGGTGCTGGATGAGAACCACAGGGGCAGCAGAAAAAGAGATAAGGGTGCTGTATAAGGAACACAGTATTGGGCACAAAAAAACAAGGGTGCTGCATGAGGATGGCAACAGCAAAAAGAAAGATATGAAACTACATAAGGCTAAGAACAAGGACCACAAGAGCAGGTAAGAGATGCCTGAGAGGAGAGCCAGGAATAAAAGGATGAATGCAGAAGTCAATGGAGAAAGTTTACAGTGGAATAGAATTTGGTGAGGAAAGAAGCAGGCACTGGAGCTAGAGATGGGCACCTGAACAGTGGCTTATAAAGAACAGATGGTACACAAAACTACGTAGGGCAAAATAGAAGGTAAGTGGAGGAAAACAAGGTATAGCAGATATTGACAACAGTAACAGGATGAGGTAACATGAAGGACAAAGTGGAGAGTGTACAAAGAGAAGGAGAGGATGGTGAAAGTGGTAAATAGGGTGATGTAGCTGTTGAATAAGGGATCTAAAATTATTAAATGTATCAGGCAGTGAATATTCCAGATGGGGTATGCACAGAAGTGTGATGTATCCAATACTCTACTGTACCAAACAGGAAACGGTTTCTTCCTGTCTTTATTATATCTTAATATTATCTGGCTTTGCTTAGAGAATAAGTGGGTACCTGACACCATACTGAGAATACATTTCTCTTTCATTCAGTTAAACATATTGTTGTGGGCCCGAAGGACTGCATGTTGGGTGGAATCCCTCTTTATTATTTAACAAGTTAAGAACTTAGGACATCTCCTGTACATCTCAAAGTCCTTCTCTACTGGGTGCAGATCCATCGATGTATTTGCCAGCACCATTTGCCAGATTTACAGCTAGGTCCACCTTTGTGGAGCAGACCTCTGTCAACACCGATTAGCAGTGTTTCAAGATCACTGGTTTTTAAATTGTAAACAAAAATAGATACAATTGTATGAGCTGCAGCTTTCAAGATCATTGTATCTATTTTTTTTGCCCAGGATTTGTTGAAGTAAACTTGTTGAATTAAACTAATTATCCTTAATTAGTCCTAATTAACTATTTCATCTGCCTTTTGCTGAATTAAAAAATATACTGTTTGTAGCATCATTTTTGTCTTTTTTATTTTTTGTCTTTGTATTTTTTTGTTGTGTAGCATTGCAAATACACATAGGCAAAAAAAATCCCTAATTTCATTTGAAAACTACATCAATACACCTTGTTCTTGAAACAAAATGTTGTTATCATGATAAATTGCAGCAATTGCGAACCAAACTACATAGTTACATAAATACATAGTTAGATTGAAAAAAGACAGGAGTCCTTTGGGTTCAACCAATAGAAAAAATGAATAAATAAATTGAATACATCCATATTAAACTAGTACTTTATATATGTAGTAAAACTTGTTTTAAAATTATCACTGATTTTTCTGTTATACTTCTGTTTGTCTTTAAAATATATAGCATATTAAATGATATTTTGGAGACACTGCCACCAAAGTAAAGTCTTATCTCTTGGAGATAAGAGAAAGGCAGAAATTAATGGGAGGATATAGGGGGATAGAAGAAGCTATTCAGCTTTGCGATGGTGAGCTATACAAAAATCTAGATAATAAATAGAATGAGGTTTCAAAGGCATGTAAGTAGGATGACAGAAAAATAGGGTTATTAAAAAGATATGCAATGGGAGATCAGGAGGATTCTGGCAGCAGTGCAAGTTAAGGTTATGGTAGAGGGATGATACGGAGGATGAATTAAATAAAACGTGAATCAGAAGATGGAGAACCAGAATTGGGAGCAGAGAAAACTTGATTGACCTTGTTCAGGACAAAGAAGTAAGTATATAAAGTTAGAAAAATCTGTAATATTGTACATTTTGCGGGCTCCCTCTGATCTCACCCCCACCCTCCCTTTAAAAGGGGGGCAGTCTAATGTCTAAATAGCCCTAATGGTATTTTTGCTTGGCACCAGTGACTTGCTAATTTGTAAAACTGAAGGAACAGCATGCCGCCCTGAGAATTCGTTTTTTTTTTGCCCCAAAACATTTACTCAGAGATCTTACTCAATGGACCATAATGACGTAGGGATTTGGACTCCCCTAAGGTTGCTTTTAATTTTTTTTTCTTGTTTTTGCTACTTTTTCCTTTAACTTAAACACTTAAACATTTTTTTTTTACATGTTCATTTGCCTCAGATTCTATTTCCTTGTCTTCTTTTCCTTTCCTAAATAAGTATGCTTTGATGTACAACTTGCATTGCCTCCTACTAGATGTTGGAAACCAATCCTTTCACCTTGATTTCATCAACAATTTCCAAGTTTTTCGAGTACATTGCCCTGAGTTCCTCATTAGTTCTTTGCTTTCAAAATTCAATTTTTATTGAAGCACAAGATTTTAAAACATAAATAAGTACAAGGATAAATACAATCAGCAAGTTGTACAGATAAACATAAGAAAACTTTGTTACTCCAGACTCAGTACAGAATAATACTTGAATTAACTGAACTTCAGAAAGACAGAAAACAAAGGAGATAGAGCGGGAAAGACCAAGTGGGAGCAAGACAACAGGGAA
>NW_017306968.1:606471-608659 GCF_000935625.1 Nanorana parkeri
GTCCATATGTTACATGAAAGTAAAAATACATATAACATAAAAACAGTGGTATAAGATCAGAAACCGTGTACGAGTTTACACACGCCACGTAGATCAGGGTTATTAAAGTTCAAATTTTTGTTGTCCAGTCAGGTCTAAGTGTCATGCTTACTTCTAATACCATATTAAAAGAGTGGTTGAAAGTTTTGCTTTTGCTCTGTTTTTATGACCAACTCCAATTCTACCTGTTATGTTTGAATGTCCTTGCTGTAGTGAGCGTATGGAATTATGTGAATATGCAATGTTCCACCCCCACCCTGCCTTTCCCCGATTTTAGCTGCTACATTTGAAATCCTGGAAGATGCAGTGTATAGACAGGAACAATATCATCGGTTAGTAGCTGTTATTCTTACACTCCCATACAGTTGCATGTTTTTTTCTTTCAATAGTTTTTTTTATTAAACTTTTATGAATAAACCTCAATAAAGTTACAGACATTCACATATTTATACATTTTACATTCATTTGTCATACAATAAAGATATTTAATACAAAACCATGTACATGTCTCCATTATTAATAGGCATGGGGAGCCCTCAAACCTATGGGCCAGTGGGTGCATTTGTGAACCATATGTGGTACCACAGGTTATAGGGAAATCAATTTGGGTGAAGATTTTCCCAATCCATCCCAACTGATTACTGTCTTCCAAGCTCTCTAATAAGCATTTGTCTGGTATAGACGTGTGAATGGAAGCATGTGGAAAAAATGGTGACATGGTCCAGGATAGAATCCCTGTAGAAAAAGAGGGCAGAAAGCAAAATAAATGAAGATAAAAAAAACATAGAGAAGGGGAAGAAAAAGCGTGGGAAAGAGAGAAAGAGGAGGGAAGTAGGAGTGATGAGGAAGGACACCAGAACTCCCCAAGGGCTCCCTATAGAGATAGCAGCCTTATAAAGAAGTAGAGCTTTCGAGCAGAAGTGAGACATGGGCATATTGGATCCACAGGGTCCACACAGTAAGACATTTCTTATGGTTGTCCATAACTATATTGGTAGGTTTCTAAATAATGACGAACGAGTTTGCATTGCCTATGTGAATTGTTAAACCATTGGAATCTGTGAATTGCTTTGCTTTGGTTTGTTTGGCTGCCAGTAACACATAAGTCATTAATTTAAGATTATTTTTGGTGAGAAAGGGGAGTTTAAGATTGAGAAGTGCAAACCATGGATCTCTTGGTAAAGGTCTACTAAATAAGGTTTACATTGTGATCCAAAATCTTCTCAGTATGGGGCAGGTCCACCAAATGTGCATCCGATCTCCAACAATGCTGCAGCCTCTAAAAAAGCTGCAAAGTTTTAAAGAACATCAGCACATATGTAACCAGGGAAGCCCGATGTCACATTACTGGAAAATGTACTTTGCTTGGACATTTTATTAAAAATAGTTTTGATTGGGTAAGCATCAGTGACACCATCTGCTAATGGTTTACCACATTTTTCCTTGTATTAATAGAGCAGCTAATAGGTAAACCCAGGTACTTGACCATGTGAACCCTGAAAAGACCATGTGTCCATACTCATCCCCTACACGACACCATGTAGACTGATAATACAACTTTAAAAAGTAAATCAGACCCCTCTATACCCGACATATGCTGACGGTGTATACTGGATAAAGGGACAATGTTATATATGGGGAACATGCCTAATAATAAAACCCTTTTGGGAGAAATTCCTCCAGATATATTACAGAAAAACATACCTAATGTTACCCAAATTACATTACTCTCTATTACTTGGCTTCTATAAACAAATCAAAAGAGGGCTACCGAGTCATTTTATTTCTTCTGAATGTAGCATTATTGCTTGATGCTGGCGCTGTGCAGCCAACCCTGAACTATCAGACTGGGTATGTAAATTAGATGCTATATGCCAGTTGGAAAGGGCACTCTCTATGGAAAGAGACACCAATAATACTTTCTTGATCACTTGGTCTTACTGGATTTAGTAAAGCAATGTTGGTGCTTTGTCATCAACCTTATGAAACCTTAATCCTCCATTGTGATCATAACTTTGCTTTATGATCTGTGATGGATGCAATACCCTTCTTTCCCTTATTCACTGTATGTATATGTGCCTCTATTATTCTTAATTTCTTTCCCATTTTTTTCTCTACATATATATATATATATATATATATATATATA
>NW_017306968.1:610058-618452 GCF_000935625.1 Nanorana parkeri
TATTATATGTTAACCAACTGCCTCACCATACCATCTTTCAAACTGAAATGCAATTGGGTTGTGATTCAGTTACTAGTGTTACCTTGTTAGCTAGATCTGAGTTGCATAACAACATGGACTTGTTTCATCATCACTGTATACACTTCTGGTGTTGTCTATTTTTCTATTTAGAGTTTCTGTACCTCCTGTATGCAATCCAACGAACTGTAAATTTAGATGTAGATCTGCAGCTGTCGCATGTTGGTAGTCTTAGGAGGTTTGATATGTCATGTTTAACTATATGTACATTTTTTATATGGATCCTAATTGTACTGTTTTTGCTTTCAATAAAAAGAGATTAAATATAAAAAGTAGATTGGTGAACGTTGCTATTATGTCATAGAATCTACCGTTTATGCTTGGCTGTCACATGATAATGAAGAGTGGCCACTCATGGGAGATACATTTTGATCAGAAAGCTTTACAGAAATGGGATACAATAACCAATAAGGTACAATCCAGGCAATTTTAAAATGTAGCTTTAAAATTCAAACACAAAACTCCTCCTACCTGCCCAGGACTTAAAGGAGAACTATGAGGTGAATGAAAGTCACTCATCCTCATAATTTGAGCCGACGTGCGACAATGAAACTGGTGCGACAGTGAAACTGTTGCACGTCGGCTCAATAGATCAGGAAGTGAGCGAGCACATACTGTCGCTCGCTCACTTCTCGATCATCTCCCTGCAGAGAGCCGTGACTGTCAGTCAACTCTCCCCGCAGGGATCCCCCCATACCCGCTCCAATCCTCCAGCGCTGATTGGAGGAACGGAAGGGGGAGGGGCTGGTACAGCTGGGTGGCTCTCGACAGCATTGTCTGGATCCGTCCCGGTTGCGGCAGACTTAGTGTACCGCGAGCTGAAGCTCGCGATGTACTAAGCTTTGGGTCATGGGAGGATGCTAGTATATGTCCTCCCTTGACCCTTAAGAGAACTATGGGGAAAAACACTTACCCCATAGTTCTCTTTTAAGTTTCTATTTATCCAGAAACGGCTCAATAGATTCAGCCTACCCCGTTCCCCGTTGTTGGTAATATGTTGATCTGGAATACAATTTTGCATACCAGTTTGTAATGCAGAAGAGATGTTCCATAAGAGGCCCACTGCAGATTCCTTGATCATATAAAGACAGTTGAACAAGGTTGAGTGGATTGCCCCTTACAGCTATTACCCATCCCACATGTATAGAGCTCTCTGAAATATGGCTGCTGTGGATTGCTATAGCCGCTATGGATTGCAGAGAATTCAGTTGAAAGTAAACTGAATGAATTTAGCATAGTTGCAGTGTTTGCTGAATAGCATTACTGGCTCAGTCATAGATAATTATTGGTTGATTGGAGCTACAAAAAAATTGTTTTGTGGCAGTGTTTTGTGGCCATTTTATATGCAAACAATTGTTAGTGGATATCTTATATACCCTTAAAGCAACCTGTGTTTTGACTATGCAGGTCAATACAATAGGATTCTACCCCTGTCACCAGACTATGCATATTAATTTATTTACCTATTTTGAACAAGCAGTAAAGTCACTTTTAAAATAAGTCCTCACTAACCTCTGTAGCTATAGCCACTGTGGTGAAATGTATATTCAGTCTTTCCAACAGAGGCACTACAATCATAGATTCTCTCCCTTTGTTTTCTATAGAAGCAGAATTTTGGCTTTTCGACAACCTTCTGATGTAAACACACGGCAGATGTTTCTACAGGAAACTGACTAAACCTGGACTTTACAGTCTTTGTTGTGATCTTCCGGGATCTTTGAGGATGAATTACTTAATAGTACAAGCACCCAAAGAGGTCAGGGAGGACTTTAAAAAAAAATATTTTACTGCTTCTTAAGATTTTTTATATATTTTAATGTCCATAGTCCGGGCCCAGGTGCACGTAAAGGGGATTATGCTCGCCTGGTATAGCAGCTATACCAATGTGGTATCATTCCTGGTCGTGCAAAATATTAACAAAAACAAAATAAAATTACCATACATTTAGAACATGCTTTGTAAAACTATTTGTACATCTTGAAACAAGTTTTATATTATTTATCAAACATATTCTTAAATATTTTGTAGCTTGTTCTTTATTTCTATTTATGTTATTTGACATTAAAGCAAGGCTCAGTGCAGAGTGTGAAAACAACCAATTAATTTCAAGTAGTCATGTTTTAATTTTAATTAATTGTCATAGGAAATTTCTTTTTGCAAATCATCTTTTTGTTACTTTGCTAAAGTGTATGCCTGGACAAAAAAAACCTCAAAAAACATTCAGTGCATCTCTGTAATATATGCCTATTTCCTCTTGTTTTGTCTCTTGTTGCAAATACAGAGAGAACAAAGATTCAGGAAGACAATTTCCTTTATCAAGTCAAGTCCAACCCTTGACTGTGTGAGACTCTACTTGATAAAGAGGATTGTCTCCCTAAAACATTATTCATCCCCCCCCCTCAACCTGCCAGGGGGTCTTCAGGATGTCTCTATGTTGCATGGTAAAATTGCTATAATTTTGTGATATGCTGGATGTCTCTAATTCACTGTCTACACTGTGCTATATACGAGGGTGAACAAAGTCCATGAACCCATCGCACTCCTTACCGCTTAACTCCAAAATGATCGGATGGGTGCAACGTTAATCAACGAATGGCAACCGTCATGTATCAGTAGAAGCAGGGACACCGGCACTCCAATATAAACGGGGAAAGTCTTATTTATTAAAGAGGTGCAATATATACGAGGGTGAGGCACAAATTATCCACGCTCCAGTTATATTAAAATTTCTGTTGGCCGCACTGTCTTATCAGCGCTTTCCGTTCAAGGCTACTGTCTCCCCAGTCACTGCTGTGCAGGTGTGAATGTGTTATGTCAGTTCATTTGTAACTGCGGTGCGAGAAAAAATTGATGCTTGTTTTGCTTCAGGACCAGCCAAATGTTTTGCTTTCAGAGAACAAATCCCAAAGACCAGCCCCCAAAATGTAAAACTTATCCCAAGGATGAGCCCGAATGTAATGCTTGGCAAAATTGTAATTTCTATTTGTTGTCTTGGTTGTTGCAGTAAAGCTCAAGGAAACTTATCCAGAAGCATTTATAGTACTTTACTAGGCACAAATGCTGCGTGCACAAACTTAGTTACAGGAAAAGTTTAAACAAAATAAACATAGAGACTGCTACAGACAAACATACAGCCACATGCACCCACTACACTATCCTTAAGCAGCATGCAGTGATTCTTTTTTTGTAGTCTGAGAGTGCTTTCTGAGATGCTCATTCAAGAGCTGAAGCCTAAACTTTGGATTAAACACAGAGGACTGCTATGCAAGGGCGTTGTGATCTTGCATGACAATGCACGTCCGCACACCTCTGCCCACACTGTTGACACTCTGCAAAGGCTTCATTTTGAGGTATTAAAGCACCTTCCCTATGTCCTAATCTTGCTCCATCGGACTTTCACCTGTTGGTCCCCTGAAAGCAGCCCTACGAGGACGAAGATTCACCTCTGATGAAGAAGTGAAGACAATGGTGCATTTGTGGCTCACAGCTCAGCCTAAAACATTTTTAATGAGGGAATACAAAAGCTTGTTGACAGATGGACAAAGTGTAATCAAAAGCAAGGAGATTATGTCGAAAAATAATGTATTTGTTTTTTCTAAAAGTTGATTATTCTACAGCCAGAGTGCGGATAATTTATGACTCACCCTCGTATATACTGATTGTTTAGACCCCTAATATTTCCCAGAAGCCCCTAAAAGTAAAGTAAAAAAATTAAAACGTTTATAAAAAATAAATAAAAATAAAATATTTGAAAAATTTGAAAAAATTTAAAACATTTTCGGTATCGTCCTGACATTTTTTTTCATATCGGTTTCGTTTCGGTTTTAAAATTTCCAATTTGGTGCACCTCTTCTATGTATAGTACATGATGCCTCAGGGACCTCAGGCGGCTGCAGCAGAGGGGGAGCATGGCGGAAGGGACCAGTTTAAGAGTAAGCTGATTCACAGGATTGGGTGAGTATACGTTTATTATTTTAACCTAGATACAGCACTTAGCCCCAATGCAGGGGTTAATAAAAATGTTACCTGGAGTTCTGTTTAAAGCCATGAGTTCTTCCCTAATGGACTACAGAACAGTTCTCCCTTATGTTAAAGAGATGAGGAGAGGGTGTTGTGTTATTTAGTCCAGCAGTGGAGAATTTAGCGCTGACAACACTGTTGGGATTTCAGTGCAGAATAGGCAGTGTTGTCAATCTACAGCAGGGAGTTTGGAGCTCACTGGATTTCTGGCAGGATCAACAGTTATTTTTCGGTACTTGGGAAAAAAGGAGAAATGCGCATGTATTGCAGAGATGTACTAAACTTTTTTCCCCCCCCCCCTAGGCATACACTTTAAAGCAGTGGTCGCCAACCTTTTCGGACCTCATGGACCACTAAATTCATAATTTTAAATACCGCGGACCACTAATATTATTTTTTTAACAATATATATATATTCTCATATTTGTGTGTGTGTATATGTATGTATATATATATATATGTATATATACACATACACACACACACATATGAGAATATATTTATATATGAGAACACAAAAAATATGAGAATATGTCTATATATACATACAGTATATATACACATACATACGTACATACATACATACATATATAGGTGCGGGTGTGCCTGCAGGAGTGGCAGTGCTGGTGGAGGGAGGGACCGGTGCCACCCGCCCCGGCCCAGTAATAAGAATAATTGTTTCCCCCCCTATCGAATCTGCCACTGGTCCTGCCAGCGGCGCCTGGGGCACATGCCCCCCTAGCTTCAGCACTGCCCCCAACCACCCCCGTGCCTCCCCTTCCCCCACACTGAGCCACTATTACCTGGCTTCTCCCCACTTTTTCTATGTCCCGCGGCCTGCTCAGTCCAGATACTGAGAAGATGCCCCGCCTCCTGCAGTGCCCGCACTGTACTGAGAGCGGCTCATTCCTTGTGACAGCCGCTGCTTGAGTCATTGAGAGGCAGCCCCGGAGTCTCCGTGCTGCTTCAATGACGGCCCAGCCTGCACTGCATTCGAGGGGCCCGGGGACCACCAAAATTTTCTCAGGGACTACCAGTTGGCGACCGGTGCTTTCAATAATCCTTTAAGTGTTGATGTCATGCATTATGAGTACAATTGTGCCTCTTTACATAATGGTCATGAAGGATATCTGCAAATGATCTCTACTGATGGTAGCAAGGTAGGGCAAGGGAGAAATTGTCCAAATTGAAGTCAATGCCTACACACCTATAAGCATAAACCCTACAAGCTGGTCAAATTTCACAGAATACTAAAGAGAAAAGATTGTTTTTCAGTGAAATATATTACAAATCTGGTAAGTTTTTCTTAGTAATACTTATTTGATGTTATGGGTTACGTCGGATACTGACTTTTTTAGGTGCTCAACAATAACTCACTGCAAGTAGCCCATATCAACTTTAAGCATTGTCCAAAGACAATATTAAGGTTTTTACAGTAAACATAAAACAGTGAGTAAAACAGTGTTCCAGTGTTGAAATATGCTTTCCACTGTAAGAAGAAAAGTGAAAACACCTTCATTGGGGGAGTGATGCCCAATTGTCTTGGTTCCCATCATTATTGAAACACCCTCCAAGATCCCTGAAGCGGTTGACACCAACAAGTAATCTGACTTGTTTGACCATTTAAAATCCATTGATTTCTGAGGTGTGTCCTTTGTTGGCATTATTAGCTAAAACCAGCCTACCAGCTACAAGAGCTCCAAGTGTGCTGCAGTTGGTTCTGCTAGTCTGATTGGTTGATATGTAAGTTGGGACAGATAGCTGCTGGACATTAATACCTATTTGAAGGGGATTTCCGTTTCTTTTCCTGAAAATCCCCTGTAAAACACTGAATGATAAGACTAAAATCCTGTAATTTTCATCAAGTATCATCAAGTTCATTTATAGCTGCACATTGTAAACTTTTCCTTTTTGCAAACAACACAGTTTAACTGAACATTAAATATCTTTTTAAATGTCTTTTTGAAATTCTCATTACACAGGGGGTAGATCAGCGGGTTCAGTGTTGAATTGATGTAACCCAGCCAAATGGTAAACATGTGAAAATTGTGGTTAAAGCAGTCTTGGCAAAATGCGATGACCATAAAAAGAACAAAGTATGGGATCCAACACAACATAAATGCTGCCATAATGAAACCCAATTGCTTAGCGGCTTTTCTTTCCCTAATTATATGAAGTCCTTGGAAGTTTTGCTTGGAATGTGTGCGGAACCTCTGCCAAGTATGTTTCAGATAGTTAAGGTTCCCAGAGACTTGGGTTTCAGATCCCTCAACAGTCTCTGTGTTGTTGACTTCCACTTGACTTGTCTCAAGGATACAAGAAGCCGCCTCGGCAAATGTATGGTCTTCAGACATGTCTGTCACATCCAGGTTATCCAGACACTGGTCTTTCAGATTTTTTCTGTTGACTGTAACATAGTTTCGGCACTCTTCTGGGTGGGCCTGTATTATAGCAAGAGGAAAACAGTGCAACTTAACAACTTTATTGTCACATGTATTGTATCCCTGTTGGCCTTCATAGTCTTCTATTTGGAAATGTTCTCGAGAGGTTTTTTGCTGTGTAAAGACATTTGAAACTGTGCTGTAATGACTGTGAAAGTTTGTCTCAGGAACCATTAGATTTCCATTTGGACACTGCCGTTTAACACGATCTTTTGATTTTTTGAGAACCTTCACATTCCTAACAAATTTACTGCCATAAAACAGCTGGAAGGATCCATTAATCAGCTGTCGATGTTGGTAGTGTTCCCTTACAGCTTTGTAAATCTTTGCATAAAACCACAACATTAGCAAAGATGGAATGTAAAAATTAAATATGGCTGTAAGAACTTTAAACCAAGTCACTTTGTGAAACTCTGTTTCGCACATATATTCTGGTACTGATCGAACTCCACCGTTTGCAAAGACGTGCCAGCCCAAAATTGGGATAACCCAAGCCAAGGACAAAAGCCATGCCCCTGATATCATTACAGAGGCTCGGGTCTTTGTACGATACTTTAAGTATTGCAGAGGCTGCTGGATTGAACGATAACGATCAATACACAGAATAAAAAGGCTGAAGATGGAGGCTGTGCTAGCAACGTAGTCCATAGACAACCAAAAGAGACATACAGGTGTTCCAAGTATCCACTCGTGATTGATGAGATACACAATGTTAAGTGGCATAACAGCCACGCCTACAATGAGATCTGCAATAGACAAGCTGACAATGTACAGATTTCCAACCGTATGAAGTTTGCGTTCTGTTTTTACGGCGTACAACACTAAAATGTTCATGATGACTGTAAAAAATGATATGGTCCCAAGAACCAGGCCTAAGCTTGCGGAGTGGATCTCGGTGACATTCTCTGCTATGCTCAAGTTATTATTCAGCATCATTCCCAAGTGTGTAGGGATGGAGACACAATGGCTTCCGTCTCCTAATGTGGTGCGTCAGAGATGGAAGATGAGCTGTTCTGAATTCTTCTCATGATCTGCAAAACAAATGAAAAGTCAATGAAGCATTGTTTTGGCCGGTGTCTCAACACAACTGCTAAATGAAAGCGGCACGAACATTTGTTTTAACAAGATTCTGATTACAATGTCTTGCTCTGAACACAGTTGATATAATGGAATTGTAATGTTTCACGTTGAGGACCAAAACGAAGAAATAATGATGTAAATGTAAAGCTTTGCGAACACAAGGAAATCAGATTTGTTTCCAAATGGTCAAGTCCCTGTAAGATCCTTTCTTTTCACCTTACATGCTTATCTGAAGTTTAGGGCATGTACCCGTAAGTGGTGAACTACAACTATGTCTGTAAAAAAATAAGTCAAGGCAACTTTTTCTTGAAGATGTTTTACTGGTCATCCAACCAGCTTTCTCAATTCAGAATGACTTGTACAAAAATTCTCTGGAGATAAGTATGGTGCTCCAATCCACATAATCTGTTAATCACAACCAGGTGTTGATTGCATTAGGATAATTGGAGTCTAGGAAGTATTATTAACCTGCCCAGAGAGAGGTGTTAAAACAACATTGTATGGGGCAAAACCCCCCCCCCCCCACACCTCTTTTAAACCAGTCCTCCTCCCTTCATCATTCGACCTGAAAGACTGAGGACATCCTGTGAGTGCAGAATGATATGGCCCTTGAGGTGGGGTCACCATGATGCCCTACACTAACATACAGACTGCCCAGCAGTGGAGAAGACTCTGCAATTCATGTGACTGGCCTTCAGACATCCGGTAAAGGGAAGTATGAAAATAAAGCATAAAATACACATGGGATGGGGGGGGGGGGGGAATTTTAAAAGAA